>NC_080381.1:109694914-109910724 GCF_014773155.1 Arachis stenosperma | reverse complement strand
ATAAAGAAAAGATAGGGATACTTATGCAATGCATTGGTGAGAACTTTAGATAAGCGAATGGAGATGCTTTGTCCCTTCCGTCTCTCTGCTTTCCTACTGTCTTCATCCATCCTTCTTACTCCCTTCCATGGCAAGCTTATGCAAGGGTTTCACCGTTGTCAGTGGCTACCTCCCATCCTCTCAGTGGAATGTTCAACGCACCCTGTCACGGCCGGCTATCCAGCTGTCGGTTCTCGATCATGTCGGAATAGAATCCAGTGATTCTTTTGTGTCTGTCACTAACGCCCCACAATCGCGAGTTTGAAGCACGTCACAGTCATTCAATCATTGAATCCTACTCAGAATACCATAGACAAGGTTAGACCTTCCGGATTCTCTTGAATGCCGCATCAGTCTAGCCTATACCACGAAGACTCTGATCTCACGGAATGGCTGGCTCGGTTTGTCAGGCGAGCGTTCGGTTGTCAGGCGATCAACCATGCATCGTGTATCAGGAATCCAAGAGATTCACCCAATCTAAGGTAGAACGGAGGTGGTTGTCAGTCACACGTTCATAGGTGAGAATGATGATGAGTGTCACGGATCATCACATTCATCAAGTTGAAGAACAAGTGATATCTTGGAACAAGAACAAGCGGAATTGAATAGAAGAATAATAGTAATTGCATTAATACTCGAGGTACAGCAGAGCTCCACACCTTAATCTATGGTGTGTAGAAACTCCACTTGAAAATACATAAGAACAAGGTCTAGGCATGGCCGTGAGGCCAGCCTCCCAAAGAGGGTTCAATCATAAAAACATGATCAAAGATGAAAATACAATAGTAAAAGGTCCTATTTATAGGGAAATAGTAGCTTAAGAATTACAAAGATGAGTAAATGACATAAAATCCACTTCCGGGCCCATTGGTGTGTGCTTGGGCTGAGCATTGAGCATTTTCGTGTAGAGACTCTTCTTGGAGTTAAACGCCAGCTTTTGTGCCAGTTTGGGCGTTTAACTCCCACTTTGGTGCCAGTTCCGGCGTTTAACGCTGGGAATTCTGAAGGGACTTTGAACGCCGGTTTGAGCCATCAAATCTTGGGCAAAGTATGAACTATCATATATTGCTGGAAAGCCCAGGATGTGTTCTTTCCAACGCCGTTGAGAGCGCACCATTGGGCTTCTGTAGCTCCAGAAAATCCACTTCGAGTGCAGGGAGGTCAGAATCCAACAGCATCTGCAGTCCTTTTCAGCCTCTGAATCAGATTTTTGCTCAGGTCCCTCAATTTCAGCTAGAAAATACCTGAAATCACAGAAAAACACACAAACTCATAGTAAAGTCCAGAAAAGTGAATTTTAACTAAAAACTAATAAAAATATACTAAAAACTAACTAAATCATACTAAAAACACAGTAAAAACAATGCCAAAAAGCGTACAAATTATCCGCTCATCACAACACCAAACTTAAATTGTTGCTTGTCCCCAAGCAACTGAAAATCAAATAAGATAAAAAGAAGAGAATATGCAATGAACTCCAAAAACATCTATGAAGATCAGTATTAATTAGATGAGCGGGGCTTTTAGCTTTTTGCCTCTGAATAGTTTTGGCATCTCACTTTATCCTTTGAAATTCAAAATGATTGGCTTTAGGAACTCAGAATCCAGATAGTGTTATTGATTCTCCTAGTTGAGTATGATGATTCTTGAACACAGCTACTTATTAAGTCTTGGCTGTGGCCCAAAGCACTCTGTCTTCCAGTATTACCACCGGATACATACATGCCACAGACACATAATTGGGTGAACCTTTTCAGATTGTGACTCAGCTTTGCTAGAGTCCCCAATTAGAGGTGTCCAGGGTTCTTAAGCACACTCTTTTTTGCCTTGGATCATGACTTTAACCGCTCAGTCTCAAGTTTTCACTTGACACCTTCACGCCACAAGCACATGGTTAGGGACAGCTTGGTTTAGCCGCTTAGGCCAGGATGTTATTCCTGTAGGCCCTCCTATCCACTGATGCTCAAAGCCTTGGATCCTTTTTATTACCCTTGCCTTTTGGTTTAAAGGGCTATTGGCTTCTTCTGCTTGCTCTTTCTTTTTTTTCTTTTTTCTCCCTTCTTTTTTTCGTTTTTTTTTTGTATTCACTGCTTTTCTTGCTTCAAGAATCATTTTTATGATTTTTCAGATCCCCAGTAACATGTCTCCTTTTTCATCATTCTTTCAAGAGCCAACAACTTTAACATTCATGAAAAACAAATTCAAAAGACATATGCACTGTTTAAGCATACATTCAGAGAGCAAAAGCATTGCTGATGACAAGTCATCATATACCCATTTTTCAAACTAATTTCACTTGTTTTGTTAACATTTATGCACTTCTTGCTTCCTAAGTAAGTGATTTGGAGTGAAAATGCACAACTTCTCTAATCAAGCAACCACCATGAAATTAATGTTAAATCATGAGGATTAAGCTAATTTTAATTGAATTTTAATTGATTTATAAGCCTCTTGAATTTAGTGATACTTTGAGTGGTTGTTTGGTTTATTATAGGTGAGAAAAGAAAAGAAAAGGAAAAGCGTGGCATAAAAAGTGTAGCCCAAGGAAGAAGAAGCATGGTTTAAGGGAGGAGAAGCGTGCCGCATTGCAAGGGGGAGACAACATTGCCCTCCACAAGGGCACACTGCCCTCTAGGAGGGCAACATTAGGTGACCAAGCAAAGGAAGGCAATTCTGCCCTGCCCACTCCAAGGGCAGAGCACAAAATGTGCCTTGGGACCAAGAGGAAGAGAACTTTGCCCTGCCCTCCACAAGGGCAGAATCGGGCTCTCCAAGGAAGAAATTCAAAGGAAAATTGTCACCCATGCATGCCACAAGGATCGAACAAGGGACCATGAGCAAGCTAAGCACTAAGGTTCACTACCGTGCCAACAAACCAAGAAAATAATTGTAGCGCATGCGTCTGCCCAGTTTCGAACACGGGCCGTGAAGGAAGGAACTTTGCCCTGCCCTTGGCGCGGGCAGGGCAGCATCGTGTGTGGCGCACCAAGAAGCACCAACGCGCGCACCAATTTTCTCCCATGGCAGCACCAAGCGCGCACCAACTCACGTCCTTGGCGCGGGCAGGGCAGCATCATACGCACCAAGGAAAATTCTGCCGCGCCAAGCTCGAACAAGGCTGCACCAACACGCACCAATTCTCGCACCAAGCTTCATTTTTCTGCCCTGCCCTCCACAAGGGCAAGGCAGCCTCCTGGGAGTGACTTTTAATGGGCCAAAAATTCAAATTAAATCCCATTTTAATTCATTTCTTCACCAAATCAAAAGCCCATCCAAATCCCAATATCCAAGAATAGAAAGTGTATAAATAGGAGTTAGTTTGTTGTAATTAGGACCTTTACCTTTACTTTCACTTTTGACTTTTGAATTTTACTTTGAGCTTTGAATTTTTCACCTTTCTTTTGAGCTTTGGCAATTGTTCTTGGAACTTTACTGAGAATTCTGAGAATTGGGGAGGAGAATTGATCTCTCTTCTTCCTCATTCTTGCCTAAGCAATTCTACTCTTCTGTTTCTGAGTATTGGGTGTGTGAAATTGAGGAAATTTTGTCTCAATTCCCATTCAAACTCTTTTCAATTTGTTTTTTGCATAATTCAATTTCATTCTGTTCTTCTACTGCTTCCTCTTTTAAATTTTCTGTCAATTGCTTTGATAACTCAGATCTGGGAAGGAAATTGAGTTTTAGGCTCTGCTACCTGATGAGCGGATAATTTGTACGCTTTTTGGCATTGTTTTTAGTATGTTTTTAGTATCTTTTAGTTAGTTTTTAGTATATTTTTATTAGTTTTTAGTTAAAATTCACTTTTCTGGACTTTACTATGAGTTTGTGTGTTTTTCTGTGATTTCAGGTATTTTCTGGCTGAAATTGAGGGATCTGAGCAAAAATCTGATCCAGAGACTAAAAAGGACTGCAGATGCTGTTGGATTCTGACCTCCCTGCACTCGAAGTGGATTTTCTGGAGCTACAGAAGCCCAATTGGCGCGCTCTCAACGGCGTTGGAAAGTAGACATCCTGGGCTTTCCAGCATATATGATAGTCCATACTTTGCCCAAGATTTGATGGCCCAAACCGGCGTTCAAAGTCACCTCAAGAAATCCCAGCGTTAAACGCCGGAACTGGCACCTAATTGGGAGTTAAACGCCCAAACTGGCATAAAAGCTGGCGTTTAACTCCAAGAAGAGTCTCTACACGAAAATGCTTCATTGCTCAGCCCAAGCACACACCAAGTGGGCCCGGAAGTGGATTTTTATGTCATCTACTCATCTTTGTAAACCTTAGGCTACTAGTTTCTATAAGTAGGACCTTTTACTATTGTATTTAAAATCTTTTGATCATGTTTTGATGATTGAACCCTCATTGGGAGGCTGGCCTCACGGCCATGCCTAGACCTTGTTCTTATGTATTTTCAACGGTGGAGTTTCTACACACCATAGATTAAGGTGTGGAGCTCTGCTGTACCTCGAGTATTAATGCAATTACTATTGTTCTTCTATTCAATTCCGCTTGTTCTTTGTCCAAGATATCACTTGTTCTTCAACTTGATGAATGTGATGATCCGTGACACTCATCATCATTCTCACTCATGAACAAGGTGACTGACAACCATTCTTGTTCTACAAGCAATCAAAGCTCTAGTGAATATCTCTTGGATTCCTGATAACACGATGCATGGTTGATCGCCTGACAACCGAGTGCTCGCCTGACAAACGAGCCAGCCATTCCGTGAGATCAGAGTCTTCGTGGTATAGGCAGGACCTGATGGCGGCATTCAAGAGAATCCGGAAGGTCTAACCTTGTCTGTGGTATTCTGAGTAGGATTCAATGATTGAATGACTGTGACGTGCTTCAAACTCCTAGCAGGCAGGGCGTTAGTGACAGACGCAAAGTATCAATGGATATTATTCCGGCCTGACCGAGAACCGACAGCTGAATTCCGCTATGCCGTGACAGGGCATATGCCAATCGCTTTCACTGAGAGGATGGGAGGTAGCCACTGACAATGGTGAAACCCTACACGAGCTTGCCATGGAAAGGAGTAAGAAGGATTGGATGAAGACAGTAGGAAAGCAGAGAGACGGAAGGAAGGCATCTTCATGCGCTTATCTGAAGTTCCTACCAATGAATTACATAAGTATCTCTATCTTTACCTTTTATGTTATTTTCGTTCATCACCATCATACATTTGAGTCTGCCTGACTAAGATTTACAAGATGACCATAGCTTGCTTCATAGCAACAATCTCCGTGGGATCGAACCTTACTCACGTAAGGTATTACTTGGACGACCCAGTGCACTTGTGGTTAGTTGTGCGAAGTTGTGTTTATGCCATGGTATTGAGCACCAAGTCTTTGGAGTTCATTCCCGGGGATTATTTGAATATGGACAAAGTAGTGATCACAATTTCGTGCACCACTACCTAAGCTCTTGAATCCTGAGATCACAATTCACTTTGGGTTCTTCTGTGAACCTTGCTGCACTTTACTTTACTTTCTGTTTAAGCTTTCATTGCTTCTAATTCAATTCCTGCTCAATTAATTGTTGCAATTTACTTGCTCTTTGTTTAGATTCTGCAACCCCAGTCCTCAAATCCCCTTACATTCAAGCAATTTATATTTCTTGCCATTTAAGTTACTACAATTTACATTTCTTGCACTTTAAGTTTCAGTCATTAATTTCTTGTTCTTTAAGATTCAGTCCATTTTACCTTTCTGTTCTTTAATTTACTGCAAATTCCCTCTCCCTTTACATTTACTGTCATTTACTTCTTGTTAAACACAAATCACTCAACCAAAACTTGATTCGCTTGACTAAATCACCCACTAAACTAAAATTGCTCAATCCTTCAATCCCTGTGGGATCGACCTCACTCATGTGAGTTATTATTACTTGATGCGACCCGGTACACTTGCCGGTGAGTTTTGTGTTGGATCGTTTTCCACACATCAAGTTTTTGGCGCCGTTGCCGGGGATTGAAATAGATTGACAATGATTAAGTGAAGTGGAGGTCTAGATTAAGCATTTTTTTCTTTTCTGTTATTCTAATTCCTACTAACACACTAACTGTTTGAATTTTTGCTTAAACTAACTAAAACCTCATTCTAGCAATAGATTGAAGTTTTATTAATTTTCTGGGTCTGTGTTTATTGTTGTATGTTTGTATGTCAGGTATAGGAAGATCTTCCCCTATCCTCTCTGAAATTGATCAAAGAACTCTTCGGAGAATAAGAAGAGCTGAAAGAGGGAAGAACGTTGTTGGAGAAGAAGAATCTGAGGAGGAATTCCAAGAAATGGAAGGAGACACCAATCAACCAGGAGAAGGAGCCAACAATAATCAACAACAGAGAAGAGTCTTGGCTTCATACACATGTGCAAATGCTAGGCATTGTGGGAGTAGCATTCTTCCTCCCAATGTCAATGCAAACAATTTTGAACTCAAGCCACAACTCATCACTCTGGTTCAAAACAATTGTTCTTTTGGAGGAGGGCCTTTGGAGGATCCAAATCAACATTTGTCTACTTTCTTGAGAATCTGTGACACAGTAAAAACAAATGGTGTACCTCCTGATAGCTATAAGTTGCTGCTCTTCCCATTCTCTCTCAGAGATAAAGCCACTCAATGGCTAGAGACCTTTCCAAAAGAAAGCATCAACAATTGGGATGACTTGGTGAGCATGTTCCTTGCTAAATTTTATCCCCCTCAAAGAATCCTAAGGTTGAAGACTGAGGTTCAAACGTTCACTCAATTAGAAGCTGAGAACTTATATGAAGCATGGGAAAGATATAAGGCTCTATTGAGGAAGTGTCCACCAGAGATGTTCACTGAATGGGATAAGTTACAAAACTTCTATGAGGGACTCACTCTTAAAGCTCAAGAAGCTCTTGATCACTCTGCCGGAGGTTCACTACAACTCATGAAGACCACAGAGGAAGCTCGAAACCTCATTGACATGGTGGCCAACAACCAATATTTCTTTGCTCATCAAAGACAACGCCAACCATCACAAAGAAGAGAGTAATGGAGTTGGAAGGAGTTGATTCTATTCTGGCTCAGAACAAGATGATGTAGCAGCAGATTCAACAACAATTTGAGCAAATGGCCAAAAGGATTGATGGCTTGCAAGTGGCAGCAGTGAGCACACAAGCCAACCTCCAACCACTTGGGTGCAAAGTGAAGAAACTCAAGAAGAGCAACAACAAGAGCAAGTCCAATACATGCACAACCAAAATCCTGGAACAAATGAAGTTTATGGAGATACTTACAATCCATCTTGGAAGAACCATCCCAACCTCAGATGGGGAGACAACCATAATCAAAACCAACAACCATGGCAAAGAAACACAGGCCAGAACAATTGGAAAAACACAAACCACAACCCCCAGCCAAACACTAACCAAAACTCATACAGAAAACCACAAAACAACTACCCAAATTCTAACCAATATCCACCCAATAACCACCCAACCAACCAAAACACTTATCTTCATCCATCAACACCCCAAAATCAACCCATCTCACAAGACTCACAGAGAATCACTAATCTAGAGATGCTCATGGAGAAACTAATGAAGAGCCAAGAATTGACAACCAAGAATCAAGAAGCTACCATGAAGAACCTAGAGAGGCAGATTGGACAAATCTCCAAGAAGATTTCTGTTGAAAAACCATCAAGTTCACTACCTAGTGACACCATTCCCAACCCAAAGGAAGAATGCAAGGTCGTGCAACTAAGAAGTGGAAAAGTGTTAACAGATGGTAACCAAGGAGCAACCAAGCATAATGACACTGAGCCAACAAAGATTAATGAAACCATCAACAAGGACATGATGACCAAGAATATCCCAGAAAAACTCAAAGAGGAAGACAACAAGCCACAGAATTTGAAGAAAGGAAAGAAGATCTTGGAGGAACCAATTCCGAAACAACACCAAGTGGAGAAGAGCTCAACACCACCACTGCCTTATCCACAGAGATTTCACAAGGAAACAAAGGATCAGCATTTCCACAAATTTCTTGAGACTTTTAAGAAGTTGGAGATCAACATACCTTTAGCTGAAGCATTGGAACAAATGCCTTTGTATGCCAAGTTCTTAAAGGAGCTCATTAACAAGAAGAGACAGTGGAATGAGAAAGAGACTGTAATGCTCAGTGAAGAATGCAGTGCACTCATTAAAAAGGGACTACCTCCCAAGCTTGAAGACCCTGGAGGTTTCTTCTTACCATGCACTATTGGAAACTTGTTCATTAACAAAGGAATGTGCGATCTAGGAGCAAGCATAAATCTAATCCCATATTCTCTAGTGAAAAAGCTTGGCATAGAGGAGGTAAAACCAACACAGATGTCCTTGGAGTTGGTGGACCAATCAGTGGTATATCCTAAAGGACTAATTGAGAACCTTTTAGTTAAGGTTGGCAAGTTCATCTATCCGGCAGACTTTGTGATCCTGGATTCTTCAGAAAATGGAAGTGATTCCATAATACTTGGTCGACCATTTCTAGCCACTGCTAGAGCCATTGTGGATATAGAGCAGGGAGAGTTAACCCTCAGGATGCATGAGGAGAGCATCATCCTGAAAGTCTTCCCAGAATTACAAAAGGATGAAGAAACAAGCAAAATGAGTGATGATCTCCCTCCAAAGCAATCAACTGAAAAGGAAGTGGAACAGAAAAACAAACAGATGCAAGAAGAAAAAGGGATTCACAAAGAAGCAGAGGATAGAACTAGAGAAAAGCAAAAATTCCTCACTGGAGAGTTTTCACTAGGGGATCGAGTGATGATCAATATTCAACCCTTGAAGGTGTCCCCACAGTTACTTGAGCACTACATTGTGACTAAGATCCTTCCACAAGAATCTATAGAGGTCATCAAAGAGGAAACCGGAAGGAAGTTCACAGTAAAGAAAGACAAGCTAAGACACTGTGATTTTCAACCTCCATGATCAGTAGAACAGAAGATGTCAAGCTAGTGACAATAAAAGAGCGCTTGTTGGGAGGCAACCCAACCTGAGGTAGTTGACTTTTTCATAGCTTTTCAATAAAAATGTTGAATAATTTGTATGCATTGCAAGGAGCTAAGTTTGGTGTTGCACACCAAAACAATTTGAGGGAGAATGAAAACTTCTAAGTTTGGTGTTCCACCAAAAATATCAGTTAAAAACACATTCTCACCTCTTGCATGATTCTAGCTCCAAGCAATCAACCACATTATTCAACTGTTGAATTATTTTCTAGCTCTAATTTCATTAACCTTTAGCAAGGATACATGGTTTCAAATATGGTTAACTTTTTGCATCTGAGACAGTGGCAAAACAATTAAGTTTGGTGTTCACACACCAAAACAAATCCTGAAACCACACTCAGTTCATGCACACTAACCATATAATTAAGGGCTTGAGAAGCAAGCAACTTTGAGGATTATGCAGGACATGAGTCAACAATTGAAGACATTATGCATCTTAACTCAAAGAGAACACAACAGAAGGAAAAATCAAAGGGCTGCAACTTCAAAGGTTGTATCTAAACTTAACCCTTGCTGCTGTGAAATGTTTTGAATCTGGAAGCCATTGTTTGTCTTGCTAAAGTGTTTAGTTGCAAGTGAAATTGTTTGTTAAAAATGCTAAACCTGCATATTGCTTGTTATCCATCACTTAGCTTTAAATATTGTTTTGTTTCCCATATGCTTAAATAAAAGAGTTTGGTTTGAATTGAAAAATGAAATATCCAATGTTGCATAAGTATGAATGGAAGTTGGTGGTGGTACATGTGTTTGATTAAATGTATAACTCATGAAATAATTGTTGCATAATATCATTCTCATTCAATTGTAAGTTAGCTTGCTGTTACAAAGACTCTTATCAAGAATGAAACAGCCCTTGGTAACAAAAACAGAAAGAAAAGGGAAAGAAAAAGCCAAAATGGCAAAAAAAAACAAAGAATAAAGGTTGGACACCAATAGCTTGGACCCTAGGACATATGCCTGTGGTGTTCCTGTACTAAGATCTGCTTGGATGAGTAAATTCTAAGGGGTATTTTAAAACCCGGTCACTTAGATCAACTGATTTGGGATGGCCAATTGAAAATCCACAATAAAGAGCAACTTAGATACAAAACACTTAGTTATCCAAAGAGATGCTGGGCATCAATGATCCTAGGAAGAATTAATGAGCCATGTGTCTATGGTGGAAAGATGTTGAGCAAAAGAAAAGAAAATAAAGCCAAAGGCTATGCTGCAGCATTTGACACCCAACCTCTAAAAGAATAATAAGCTTGTTAAGCATTGGAAGCCAAGAAGAGTTAGCAAGGGAGTAATTAAAAAGTGAGTCTTATAACAGCAAGTTTAGCAAGCCTTTGAGGAAAGATATGTATTATGCAGCAGCAACAATAAATGAGTTGTCATTGTCTGCATAAATGCCCCATAGATCAAGTTCTGCTATCTGCATAATAAGGATATGCAGTCTTTTCTTATTCATTTCATTTACTCTTAGTTTTGATGCTTGCTTGGGGACAAGCAAGATTTAAGTTTGGTGTTGTGATGACAAGTCATCATATACCCATTTTTCAAACTAATTTCACTTGTTTTGTTAACATTTATGCACTTTCTTGCTTCCTAAGTAAGTGATTTGGAGTGAAAATGCACAACTTCTCTAAATCAAGCAACCACCATGAAATTAATGTTAAATCATGAGGATTAAGCTAATTTTAATTGAATTTTAATTGATTTATAAGCCTCTTGAATTTAGTGATACTTTGAGTGGTTGTTTGGTTTATTATAGGTGAAGAAAAGGAAAGAAAAGGAAAGCGTGGCATAAAAAGTGTAGCCCAAGGAAGAAGAAGCATGGTTTAAGGGAGGAGAAGCGTGCCGCATTGCATGGGGGAGACAACATTGCCCTCCACAAGGGCACACTGCCCTCTAGGAGGGCAACATTAGGTGACCAAGCAAAGGAAGGCAATTCTGCCCTGCCCACTCCAAGGGCAGAGCACAAAATGTGCCTTGGGACCAAGAGGAAGAGAACTTTGCCCTGCCCTCTACAAGGGCAGAATCGGGCTCTCCAAGGAAGAAATTCAAAGGAAAATTGTCACCCATGCATGCCACAAGGATCGAACAAGGGACCATGAGCAAGCTAAGCACTAAGGTTCACTACCGTGCCAAGAAACCAAGAAAATAATTGTAGCGCATGCGTCTGCCCAGTTTCGAACACGGGCCGTGAAGGAAGGAACTTTGCCCTGCCCTTGGCGCGGGCAGGGCAGCATCGTGTGTGGCGCACCAAGAAGCACCAACGCGCGCACCAATTTTCTCCCATGGCAGCACCAAGCGCGCACCAACTCACGTCCTTGGCGCGGGCAGGGCAGCATCATACGCACCAAGGAAATTCTGCCGCGCCAAGCTCACACAAGGCTGCACCAACACGCACCAATTCTCGCACCAAGCTTCATTTTTCTGCCCTGCCCTCCACAAGGGCAGGGCAGCCTCCTGGGAGTGACTTTTAATGGGCCAAAAATTCAAATTAAATCCCCATTTTAATTCATTTCTTCACCAAATCAAAAGCCCATCCAAATCCCAATATCCAAGAATAGAAAGTGTATAAATAGGAGTTAGTTGTTGTAATTAGGACCTTTACCTTTACTTTCACTTTTGACTTTTGAATTTTACTTTGAGCTTTGAATTTTTCACCTTTCTTTTGAGCTTTGGCAATTGTTCTTGGAACTTACTGAGAATTCTGAGAATTGGGGAGGAGAATTGATCTCTCTTCTTCCTCATTCTTGCCTAAGCAATTCTACTCTTCTGTTTCTGAGTATTGGGTGTGTGAAATTGAGGAAATTCTGTCTCAATTCCCATTCAAACTCTTTTCAATTTGTTTTCTGCATAATTCAATTTCATTTCTGTTCTTCTACTGCTTCCTCTTTTAAATTTTCTGTCAATTGCTTTGATAACTCATATCTGGGAAGGAAATGAGTTTAGGCTCTGCTACCTAAGCTCTTGAATCCTGAGATCACAATTCACTTTGGGTTCTTCTGTGAACCTTGCTGCACTTTACTTTACTTTCTGTTTAAGCTTTCATTGCTTCTAATTCAATTCCTGCTCAATTAATTGTTGCAATTTACTTGCTCTTTGTTTAGATTCTGCAACCCCAGTCCTCAAATCCCCTTTACATTCAAGCAATTTATATTTCTTGCCATTTAAGTTACTACAATTTACATTTCTTGCACTTTAAGTTTCAGTCATTTAATTTCTTGTTCTTTAAGATTCAGTCTATTTTACCTTTCTGTTCTTTAATTTACTGCAAATTCCCCTCTCCCTTTACATTTACTGTCATTTACTTCTTGTTAAACACAAATCACTCAACCAAAACTTGATTCGCTTGACTAAATCACCCACTAAACTAAAATTGCTCAATCCTTCAATCCCTGTGGGATCGACCTCACTCATGTGAGTTATTATTACTTGATGCGACCCGGTACACTTGCCGGTGAGTTTTGTGTTGGATCGTTTTCCACACATCAATTGCCACCACATCAAACTAATTAATCTATTATAAAATCTGAAATTCATGCAATTCTTCTCTTTTTCAATTAAGAACTTTTTTTTCATTTTAAGAAAGGTGATGGATTCATAGGACATTCATAACTTTAAGGCATAGACACTAATGATCATAAGACACAAACATAGATAAACATAAGCATAAGAAGAACTTTTTTCATTTTAAGAAAGGTGATGGATTCATAGGACATTCATAACTTTAAGTGCTTGAGCTCCTCAATGTCTCTTCCTTGCCTTTGTTGCTCCTCTCTCATGATTCTTTGATCTTCTCTAATTTCATGGAGGAGGATGGAATGTTCTTGGTGCTCCACCCTTAGTTGTCCCATGTTGGAACTCAGTTCTCCTAGGGAGGTGTTCAGTTGCTCCCAATAGTTTTGTGGAGGAAAGTGCATCCCTTGAGGTATCTCAGGGACTTCATGATGAGTGGGGTCTCTTGTTTGCTCCATCCTTTTCTTAGTGATGGGCTTGTCCTCATCAATGAGGATGTCTCCTTCTATGTCAACTCCTACTGAATAACAGAGGTGACAAATGAGATGAGGAAAGGCTAACCTTGCCAAGGTAGAGGACTTGTCCGCCACCTTATAGAGTTCTTGGGCTATAACCTCATGAACTTCTATTTCTTCTCCAATCATGATGCTATGAATCATGATGGCCCGATCTAGAGTAACTTCGTACCGGTTGCTAGTGGGAATGATTGAGCGTTGGATAAACTCCAACCATCCTCTAGCCACGGGCTTGAGGTCATGCCTTCTTAATTAAACCGGCTTCCCTCTTGAATCTCTCTTCCATTGGGCGCCCTCTTCATAAATGACTGTGAGGACTTGGTCCAACCTTTGATCAAAGTTGACCCTTCTAGTATAAGGGTGTTCATCTCCTTGCATCATGGGCAAGTTGAATGCCAACCTTACATTTTTCGGACTAAAATCTAAGTATTTCCCCCGAACCATAGTAAGCCAATTCTTTGGGTCCGGGTTCACACTTTGATCATGGTTCTTGGTGATCCATGCATTGGCATAGAACTCTTGAACCATTAAGATTCCGACTTGTTGAATGGGGTTGGTAAGAACTTCCCAACCTCTTCTTCTAATCTCATGTCGGATCTCCGGATATTCACTCTTTTGAGTTTGAAAGGGACCTCGGGGATCACTTTCTTCAAGGCCACAACTTCATAGAAGTGGTCTTGATGCACCCTTGAGATGAATCTCTCCATCTCCCATGACTCGGAGGTGGAAGCTTTTGCCTTCCCTTTCCTCTTTCTAGAGGTTTCTCCGGCCTTGGATGCCATAAATGGTTATGGAAAAACAAAAAGCAATGCTTTTACCACACCAAACTTAAAAGGTTTGCTCGTCCTCGAGCAAAAGAAGAAAGAAGAGAGTAGAAGAAGAAGAAAATGGAGGAGATGGAGGATGCTTATGTTTCGGCCAAAGGGGGAAGAAGTAGTGTTTAGGGTGTGTGAAAATGAAGGAGTGAAGATGGGTTTATATAGGGGTGAGGGGAGGGGTAGGGTTCGGCCATTATGGGTGGGTTTGGGAGGGAAAGTGGTTTGAATTTGAATGGTGAGGTAGGTGGGGTTTTATGAAGGATGGATGTGAGTGGTGAAGAGAATAGTGGGATTTGATAGGTGAAGGGTTTTTGGGGAAGAGTGGTTGAGGTGATTGGTGAATGGGTGAAGAAGAAAGAGGGTGGTGGGGGTTGGTGGGGATCCTGTGGGGTCCACAGATCCTGAGGTGTCAAGGAAAAGTCATCCCTGCACCAAATGGCATGCAGAAATGCCTTCTGAGCCAATTCTGGCGTTAAACGCCGGGCTGGTGCCCATTTCTGGCATTTAACGCCAGGTTCTTGCCCTTTCCTGGCGTTTAACGCCAGTCTGGTGCTCCTTTCTGGCGTTAAACGCCCATAATGGTGCCAGACTGGGCGTTAAACGCCCATCTGCTAGCCTTACTGGCGTTTAAACGCCAGTAGGTTCTTCCTCCAGAGTGTGCTATTTTTCTTCCCGTTTTTCATTCTGTTTTTGCTTTTTCAATTGATTTTGTGACTTCTCATGATCATCAACCTACAGAAAACATAAAATAGCAAAAGAAAATAGATAAAATATAACATTGGGTTGCCTCCCAACAAGCGCTTCTTTAATGTCAGTAGCTTGACAGAGGGCTCTCATGGAGCCTCACAAATGCTCAGAGCAAAGTTGGAACCTCCCAACACCCAAACTTAGAGTTTGAATGTGGGGGTTCAACACCAAACTTAGAAGTTGGCTGTGGCCTCCCAACACCAAACTTAGAGTTTGACTGTGGGGGCTCTGTTTTACTCTGCTTTGAGAGAAGCTCTTCATGCTTCCTCTCCATGGTGACAGAGGGGTATCCTTGAGCCTTAAACACAAAGGATTCTTCATTCACTTGAATGATCAATTCACCTCTATCAACATCAATCACAGCCTTAGCTGTGGCTAGGAAGGGTCTGCCAAGGATGATGGATTCATCCATGCACTTCCCAGTCTCTAGGACTATGAAATCAGCAGGGATGTAATGATCTTCAACCTTTACCAGAACATCCTCTACAAGTCCATAAGCTTGTTTCTTTGAATTATCTGCCATCTCTAGTGAGATTCTTGCAGCTTGCACCTCAAAGATCCCTAGCTTCTCCATTACAGAGAGAGGCATGAGGTTTACACTTGACCCTAAGTCACACAGAGCCTTCTTGAAGGTCATGGTGCCTATGGTACAAGGTATTGAAAACTTCCCAGGATCTTGTCTCTTTTGAGGTAATCTCTGCCTAGACAAGTCATCCAATTCTTTGGTGAGCAAAGGAGGTTCATTCTCCCAAGTCTCATTACCAAATAACTTGTCATTTAGCTTCATGATTGCTCCAAGGTATTTAGCAACTTTCTCTTCAGTGACATACTCATCCTCTTCAGAGGAAGAATACTCATCAGGGCTCATGAATGGCAGAAGTAAATCCAATGGAATCTCTATGGTCTCATTTTGAGCCTCATATTCCCATGGTTCCTCAATGGGGAACTCATTGGAGGCCAGTGGACGTCCATTGAGGTCTTCCTCAGTGGCGTTCACTGATGACAAGTCATCATATACCCATTTTTCAAGCTAATTTTACTTGTTTTGTTAGCATTTATGCACTTTCTTGTATCCTAAGTAAGTGATTTGGAGTGAAAATGCATAACTTCTTTAAATCAAGCAACCACCATGAAATTACTGTTAATCCATGAGGTTTGAGCTAATTTTATTTGAATTTTAATTGATTTATAAGCCTCTTGAATTTAGTGATACTTGGAGTGGTTGTTTTGGTTTATTGTAGGTGAAGAAAAGAAAAGAAAAGGAAAAGCGTGGCCTAAGAAGTGTAGCCCAAGGAAAGGAAAGTGTGGCAAAAGAGAGAAGAAGCGTGCCGCATGCAAAGGGGGAGGCAACATTGCCCTCCACAAGGGCACACTGCCCTCTAGGAGGGCAACATAAGATGACCAAGCAAGGAAGGCAACTCTGCCCTGCCACTACAAGGGCAGAGCACAAAATGTGCCTTGAGATCAAGAGGAAGAGAACCTTGCCCTGCCCTTGTGGAGGGCAGAATCGGGCTCTCCAAGGAAGAAATTCAAAGAAAAAATGTCAACCATGCATGCTACAAGGATCGAACAAGGAACCATGAGGAAGCCAAGACTTAAGGTTGAGTGCCGTGCCAAGAAACCAAGGAAATTATTGTAGCGTGTGCTTCCTCCGTGATTCGAACACGGGACGGGAAAGAAGGAACATTGCCCTGCCCTCTGCGCGGGCAGGGCAGAATCTTGTGGTTGGCGCACCAATTTTCGTCCCTGGCGCACCAAGTCTCGTTCCTGGCAGCATCAGCGTGCGCTACGCTCGTCCCTGGCAGCACCAACTTTTCCTGCCCTGCCCTTGGCGCGGGCAGGGCAGCACCTTGCGCACCAAGAAGCAAATTCTGCGCACATCGCCGCACCAATCTCATGCACCAAGCATCAATTTTCTGCCCTGCCCTCCACAAGGGCAGGGCAGCCTCCTGGAGCAACATTTTGGGTCAAAAATTCAAATTAAAAATCCATTTGAATTCATTTCTTCACCAATTCAAAAGCCCATCCAAATCCCAATATCCAAGAATAGAAAGTGTATAAATAGGAGTTAGTTTGATGTAATTAGGACTTTTGCACACAGACTTTTACTTTTGCACTTTTACCTTCACTTTTGAATTTTACCTTTCTTTTGAGCTTTGGCACTTGTTCTTGGTGACTTCACTGAGAGTTCTGAGAATTGGGAAGGAGAATTGATCTCTCTTCTTCCTCATTCTTGCCTAAGCATTTCTAATCTTCTGTTTTTGAGTTTTGGGTGTGAGAAATTGAGGAAATTCTGTCTCAATTCCCATTCAAACTCTCTTTAAATCTTCTCTGCATAATTCAATTCAATTTCAATTTTCTTTACTGCTTCTTCTAATTCTTGTCAATTGCTTTGTTAACTTGGATCTAGGAAGGCAAATAGAGATCTAGGCTCTGCTACCTAGTCTCTTGAGACCTGAGACCCAATTTTGCTTTCGGTTCATCTGTGAACCTTGCTGCACTTTAATTTCCTATTCTGTTTGAATTTTTGTTTGATCCAAATTCATCCTCTACTTAATGATTGCTGCAATTTACTTCTTCTTTGTTTAGATCCTGCAATCCCATTCCTCAAATCCCTTTTACATTCAAGCAATTTACATTTCTTGCCATTTAAGTTACTGCAATTTACCTTTCTTGCACTTTAAGTTTCAGTCATTTAGTTTCTTGTTCTTTAAGATTCAGTTCATTTTACCTTCCTGTTCTTTAATTTACTGCAAATTCCCTTCTCCCTTTACATTTACTGTCATTTACTTCCTGCTAAACACAAATCACTCAACCAATACTTGATTCGCTTGACTAAATCAACCACTAAACTAAAATTGCTCAATCCTTCAATCTCTGTGGGATCGACCTCACTCATGTGAGTTATTATTACTTGATGCGACCCGGTACACTTGCCGGTGAGTTTTGTGTTGGATCGTTTTCCACACATCAAGTTTTTGGCGCCGTTGTCGGGGATTGAAATAGATTGACAATGATTAAGTGAAGTGGAGGTCTAGATTAAGCATTTTTTTCTTTTCTGTTATTCTAATTCTTACTAACACACTAACTGTTTGAGAAATTGCCCCTATTAACTCACTAACAATTTATCTCAAATAACTGTACCTAATTCTCAAGCGTGTTGTTGTTTGGTCATCCTGATTGTTTGCATATCACAGGAAATCAAGTTCCTATAGACAAAGGGGATCATGACATGAAGCCACCACTCATTACACTCATCAAGAACAATTGTTCTTTTGACGGAAATCCATCGGAAGATCCTCAGCAGCACTGATGAGCGGATAATTTGTACGCTTTTTGGCATTGTTTTTAGTATGTTTTTAGTATCTTTTAGTTAGTTTTTAGTATATTTTTATTAGTTTTTAGTTAAAATTCACTTTTCTGGACTTTACTATGAGTTTGTGTGTTTTTCTATGATTTCAGGTATTTTCTGGCTGAAATTGAGGGTCCTGAGCAAAAATCTGATCCAGAGACCAAAAAGGACTGCAGATGCTATTGGATTCTGACCTCTCTGCACTCGAAGTAGATTTTCTGGAGCTACAGAAACCTAATTGGCGCGCTCTCAACGGCATTGGAAAGTAGACATCCTGGGCTTTCCAGCAATATATGATAGTCCATACTTTGCCTAAGATTTGATGGCCCAAACCGGCTTAGCAATCCGGCCTCAGAAATTCCAGCGTTAAACGCCGGAACTGGCATAAAACTTGGAGTTAAACGCCCAAACTGGCATGAAAACTGGCGTTTAACTCCAGAAAAGGTCTCTACACGAAATTACTTCATTGCTCATCCCAAGCACACACCAAGTGGGCCCGGAAGTAGATTTTTCTGTCATTTACTCATTTCTGTAAAACCTTAGGTGACTAGTTTACTATTAATAGGATCTTTTGACATTGTATCGGTACCTTATGACCTCATGACATTTTTACACGTTTCTTTGTGTACATTCCACGGCATGAGTCTCTAAACCCCATGGTTGGGGGTGAGGAGCTCTGCTGTGTCTTGATGGATTAATGCAATTACTACTGTTTCTTATTCAATCATGCTTGCTTCCATTCCAAGATAACACTTGTTCTTAATCCGGATGAATGTGATGATCCGTGACAATCATCATCATTCTCAACTATGAACGTGTGCTTGACAACCACCTCCGTTCTACCTTAGATTGAGTAGTTATCTCTTGGACTCTTTAATCAGAATCTTCGTGGTATAAGCTAGAACTGATGGCGGCATTCAAGAGAATCCGGAAGGTCTAAACCTTGTCTGTGGTATTCTGAGTAGGATTCAATGACTGAATGACTGTGACGTGCTTCAAACTCCTGAAGGCGGGGCGTTAGTGACAGACGCAAAAGAATCACTGGATTCTATTCCGGCCTGATTGAGAACCGACAGATGGATAGCCGTGCCGTGACAGGGTGCGTTGAACATTTCCAATGAGAGGATGGGAGGTAGCCACTGACAACGGTGAAACCCTACATACAGCTTGCCATGGAAGGAGCCTTGCGTGTTTGATGAAGAAGACAGTAGGAAAGCAGAGATTCAGAAGATGGAGCATCTCCGAACCTCAACCTATTCTCCATTACTGCAATACAAGTAAAAATTTCATGTTCTTTTGCTTTTTACAATCAATCCTGATAATTTCTGATATCCTGACTAAGATTTACAAGATAACCATAGCTTGCTTCAAGCCGACAATCTCCGTGGGATCGACCCTTGCTCACGCAAGGTATTACTTGGACGACCCAGTGCACTTGCTGGTTAGTTGTGCGGGATTGCAAAAAGTGTGATTGCAATTTCGTGCACCAAGTTTTTGGCGCCGTTGCCGGGGATTGTTCGAGTTTGGACAACTGACGGCTTATCTTGTTGCTTAGATTAGGACTGTTTTTTTTTTGTTGGTTTAGAGTCTTTTAGTTGAGTCTAGTTTCATATTTTAAGTTTGGTGTCAATTGCATGCTTTTGTTTTTCTTTTAATTTTCGATTTTTGCATGTTCTTAGTCCCTTCCTGATTCATAAAAATTCTAAGTTTGGTGTCCTCTTTGTGTTTTCCTTTAAAATTTTCGAAAAAAAAATTAGTGTTTGATTTCTAAAAATTTTAAGTTTGGTGTCTTTTTTGTGTTTTTCTCTTTCCTCTTTTTAAAAAAATCAAATCTTTTTCATAAAAATTTTTCAATCATATCTTTTTAATTGCTATTTTCAAAATCTTTTTAATTAACTAATTGATTTAGTTCTCAATTTGCTTTGATCTCATTTTCCTTTTGATTTTCGAATTTTTTTATTTTATTTTCCTTTTGTTTTATTTTATTTTATTTTATTTTATATTTTTTCGGTTATTTCAAAAAAAAAAATAAACAAAATTTATCTCTTTGCAATCATCATTATTTCCCTTTTGTCCATTATGGACTTAAGTGGAATTAATCAGTCCAAAAGGACTCTGGGGTCATATGCTAACCCCATTACAGCTGCATATGGGAGTAGCATCTGTACACTTCCCATCAAAGCAAGCAGCTTTGAGCTAAATCCTCAACTCATTATCATAGTGCAGCAAAATTGCCAGTATTCCGGTCTTCCACAGGAAGAACCTACTGAGTTTCTGGCACAATTTTTACAAATTGCTGACACAGTACATGATAAAGAGGTGGATCAGGATGTCTACAGACTATGACTGTTTCCATTTGCTGTAAAAGATCAAGCTAAAAGGTGGTTAAATAACCAACCTACAGCAAGCATAAAGACATGGAAACAGTTGTCAGACAAATTCCTGAATCATTTTTACCCTCCAAAGAGGATGACACAGCTAAGGCTGGACATCCAAGGCTTTAAACAAGAGGATAATGAATCCCTTTACAATGCCTGGGAGAGGTATAGAGGTATGCTAAGGAAATGTCCCTCTGAAATGTTTTCAGAGTGGGTACAGTTAGACATTTTCTACTATGGGCTCACAGAAAAAGCTCAGATGTCTTTAGACCACTCAGCTGGTGGATCTATACACATGAGGAAGACAATTGAAGAAGCTCAAGAGCTTATAGACACTGTTGCTAGAAACCAATACCTATATTCTAGCAATGAGTTCGTTTCAAAAGAGGAAGTCATGGCATTAGTCACTGATCCTAATCCTCAAGAACAGATGAATGAGCTTAATCAACAATTGCTCCTGATGACAGAACAGTTAGCAGAATTTAAAGAGATGCTCCATGAAACTAAAGTTGCTAATAAGAACATAGAACTACAGTTGAATCAAGCAAAACAGCAAATATCTAAACAGATAACAGAGGAGTGTCAAGCAGTTCAATTGAGGAGTGGGAAGACCTTGAATAACACTGCTCAAAAGAGCAAAAAGCCAAACAAGGAACAATTGACAGAGGACAAACAAACTACTGTTCAAAATCCCTCTGAGGACAGTAAGAGCCCAGAGAGGAAATTTATTGGCGTTCAAACGCCAGAAAGGGAAGGAAAGCTGGCGTTAAACGCCCATTCCTTGCCCAGTTCTGGCGTTCAAACGCCAGAAAAGGGGGAAAAGCTGGCGTTAAACACCCATTTTCCACCCAATCCTGGCGTTCAAACGCCAAGGGAAAATCAGACACCTAAGAGTGCTGACAGTGATCCCTCTAACAAGGCTTCTTCAACCACTTCTGTAAGGAATAAACCTGCAGCATCTAAGGTTGAAGAATATCAAGCCAAGATGCCTTATCCTCAGAAACTCCGCAAAGCGGAACAGGATAAGCAATTTGCCCGCTTTGCAGACTATCTAAGGACTCTTGAGATAAAGATTCCGTTTGCAGAGGCACTTGAGCAAATACCTTCTTATGCTAAATTCATGAAAGAAATTTTAAGCCATAAGAAAGATTGGAGAGAAACTGAAAAGGTGTTTCTCACTGAAGAATGCAGTGCAGTCATTCTAAAAAGCTTACCAGAAAAGCTTCAAGATCCTGGAAGCTTTCTGATACCGTGCACATTAGAAGGCACTTGCACCAAGACAGCCCTATGTGATCTTGGAGCAAGCATCAATCTAATACCTGCATCCACTATCAGAAAGCTTGGGTTGATTGGAGAAGTCAAACCAACTAGGATATGCCTCCAACTTGCTGATGGCTCCATTAAACACCCATCAGGCATAATAGAGGACATGATTGTCAAGGTTGGGCCATTTGCCTTTCCAACCGACTTTGTGGTGCTGGAAATGGAGGAGCACAAGAGTGCAACTCTCATTCTAGGAAGACCTTTCCTAGCAACTGGACGAACTCTCATTGATGTACAAAAGGGGAAGTAACCTTGAGAGTCAATGAGGATGAGTTCAAGTTGAATGCTGTAAAAGCTATGCAGCATCCAGACACACCAAATGACTGCATGGGCGCTGACATTATTGACTCTCTGGTAGAAGAGATCAATATGGCTGAAAGCCTAGAATCAGAGCTTGAGGACATCTTCAAAGATGCTCAACCTGATCAAGAAGAACTAGAGGAAGCAAAGGAATTTTCGAAAATTCCTCAGGAGGAGGATAAACCTCCTAAGCCTGAACTCAAACCACTACCACCATCCCTAAAATATGCATTTCTGGGAGAGGGTGACACTTTTCCAGTGATTATAAGCTCTGCTTTAAATTCACAGGAAGAGGAAGCATTGATTCAAGTGCTAAGGACACACAAGACAGCTCTTGGGTGGTCCATCAGTGATCTCAAGGGTATTAGCCCAGCTAGATGCATGCACAAGATCCTGTTGGAGGATAATGCCAAACCAGTGGTCCAACCACAGAGGAGGCTAAATCCTGCCATGAAGGAGGTGGTGCAGAAAGAGGTCACTAAATTACTAGAGGCTGGGATTATTTATCCTATTTCTGATAGCCCCTGGGTGAGCCCTGTCCAAGTTATTCCCAAAAAGGGAGGCATGACAGTGGTTCATAATGAAAGAAATGAACTGGTTCCTACAAGGACAGTCACAGGGTGGCACATGTGTATTGATTACAGAAGGCTCAATACAGCCACCAGAAAGGATCATTTTCCTTTACCATTCATAGACCAAATGCTAGAAAGACTAGCTGGCCATGATTACTACTCCTTTTTGGATGGCTATTCAGGCTACAACCAAATTGCAGTAGATCCTCAGGACCAAGAGAAGACAGCATTTACTTGCCCTTCTGGCGTGTTTGCCTACAGAAGGATGCCTTTTGGTCTGTGCAATGCACCTGCAACCTTTCAGAGGTGCATGCTCTCTATCTTTTCAGATATGGTAGAGAAATTTCTGGAAGTCTTCATGGATGACTTTTCAGTATATGGAGACTCATTCAGCTCCTGTCTTAACCACTTATCACTTGTCCTGAAAAGGTGCCAAGAGACTAACCTGGTTTTAAACTGGGAGAAATGTCACTTTATGGTGACTGAAGGAATTGTCCTTGGGCACAAAATTTCAAGCAGGGGAATAGAGGTGGATAAGGCAAAGGTAGAGGTAATTGAAAAATTACCACCACCTGCCAATGTTAAGGCAATCAGAAGCTTTCTGGGGCATGCAGGATTCTACAGAAGGTTTATTAAGGATTTTTCGAAAATTGCTAAACCTTTGAGTAACCTGTTAGCTGCTGACACACCATTTGTGTTTGACACACAGTGTCTGCAGGCATTTGAGACCCTGAAAGCTAAGCTGGTCACAGCACCAGTCATCTCTGCACCAGATTGGGCATTACCATTTGAATTAATGTGTGATGCCAGTGATCATGCCATTGGTGCAGTGTTGGGACAGAGGCATAACAAACTTTTGCATGTCATTTATTATGCTAGCCGTGTTCTAAATGATGCACAGAAGAATTACACAACCACAGAAAAAGAATTACTTGCAGTGGTCTATGCCATTGACAAGTTTAGATCCTACCTAGTGGGATCAAAGGTGATTGTGTACACTGACCATGCTGCTCTTAAATACTTACTCACAAAGCAGGATTCAAAACCCAGGCTTATAAGATGGGTGTTGCTTCTGCAAGAGTTTGATATAGAAATAAGAGACAGAAAAGGGACAGAAAACCAAGTAGCTGATCATCTGTCCCGAATAGAACCAGTAGCTGGGGCGTCCCTCCCTTCTACTGAGATCTCTGAGACTTTCCCAGATGAGCAACTCTTTGCCATTCAGGAAGCTCCATGGTTTGCAGATATTGCAAACTATAAAGCTGTGAGGTTAATACCCAAGGAGTACAGCAGAGTGCAAAGAAAGAAATTAATTTCAGATGCCAAGTACTACCTCTGGGATGAACCATATCTCTTTAAGAGATGTGCTGACGGAGTGATCCGCAGATGTGTACCCAGAGAAGAAGCACGAAGGATCCTATGGCACTGCCATGGATCACAGTATGGGGGACATTTTGGAAGTGAGCGAACAGCCACTAAAGTTCTCCAGTGCGGCTTCTACTGGCCTACTCTCTATAAAGATTTCCGAGAGTTTGTGCGTAACTGTGATAGTTGCCAAAGAGCTGGTAACCTGCCTCACGGATATGCCATGCCTCAACAAGGGATATTGGAGATAGAATTGTTTGATGTATGGGGAATTGACTTCATGGGGCCATTCCCACCATCATACTCAAACACTTACATTTTGGTGGCAGTGGACTATGTATCTAAGTGGGTAGAAGCAATTGCTACACCCACTAATGATACCAAGACTGTACTGAAATTCCTCCAGAAAAACATTTTCAGCAGGTTTGGCGTCCCCAGAGTGCTAATCAGTGATGGGGGCACTCATTTCTGCAATAAACAACTATACTCTGCTATGGTTAGATATGGAATCAGCCATAAAGTGGCAACTCTGTATCATCCACAGACAAATGGGCAAGCTGAAGTCTCTAACAGAGAGCTAAAAAGAATCTTAGAACGGACTGTGATAGCCCGAAGAAAGGATTGGGCAAAGAGCTTGGATGATGCTCTGTGGGCATACAGAACAGCATTCAAGACTCCTATAGGAACTTCTCCATACCAATTAGTGTATGGGAAGGCCTGTCATTTGCCTGTGGAACTGGAACATAAAGCCTACTGGGCAACCAGATTCCTAAACATGGATGCACAGTTAGCTGGTGAAAAAAGATTACTCCAGTTAAATGAGCTAGAGGAGTTCAGACTCAATGCCTTTGAAAATGCAAAAATTTATAAGGAAAAGGCAAAGAAATGGCATGACAAGAAGTTGTCAACCAGAGTCTTTGAGCCAGGACAAAAGGTTCTGCTCTTTAACTCTAGGCTCAAATTGTTTCCAGGAAAACTCAAATCCCGGTGGAGGGGTCCGTATGTGATTACAGGAGTCTCACCATATGGGTATGTTGAGCTTCAGGATATTGATTCTGAAAAAAAGTTCATTGTTAATGGACAGAGAATCAAGCATTACCTTGAAGGAAATTTTGAGCAGGAATGCTCAAAATTGAGACTTGAGTGATCCTCAGTGAAAGTCCAGCTAAAGACAGTAAAGAAGCGCTTGTTGGGAGGCAACCCAGTCATTAGGAAGTTGTATGAATTGTTCTTACAGAGGCAAGTATCACAAATGAAGGAATTCACAGAGTTACAGAAGGATTCAGCTCAAAAAGCAGAGAAAATGAGCTCACTGGTGAAAAAACGCCAGTAAGGGGCATTTTGGGCGTTAAACACCAGAATGGGCACCATTCTGGGCGTTTAAATGCCAGTAATGGTACCATTTTGGGCGTTAAACGCCAGAATGGGCACCATTCTGGGCGTTTAACGCCAGGTGTGTAGCATCCTGGGCGTTCAGAAAAACGCCCAGTAATAAAGACTTTCTGGCGTTTAACGCCAGCCAGGGCACCTGGCTGGGCGTTAAACGCCCAAAAAGGGCAACAAATGGGCGTTAAACGCCAGAATGAGTGCCATTTTGGGCGTTTAACGCCAGCAAGGTGGGGGGACCACAATTTTGTTTTCAAATCAAATTTTTTCAAACTTTCCTTTTCTTACCCATACTTTTCTACAAAATCACACTTCAATCATTCATCATTCACTTTCAAATCTTCAAAAATCAAAACCATTTTTCAAATTTATTTCAAATCAATTACAAACATTGTTCAAAAATTTCACCCTTTTCTCAATTTCTTTTCATATCTTCTCAAATCTCCTTTCAAATTCCTTTTTTTTTTTCGAAAACTCCCATCCCCACCTTATAAATACACGTTTGTTCCCCCTCTTCCAACCACACCATTCGAATTTCCTCTTCCTCCCCCTCTCTTATCTCTTTTCTTTTGCTTGAGGACAAGCAAACCTCTAAGTTTGGTGTGCTTTTCCGTGATCACTAAGCCAAGATTCATCAATATCATGGCTCCTAAGGGAAAACAAACCAATTTAAGAGGCAAGAAAGAGAATAATCCAAAGAATCTTTGGAATCAAGAGAAGTTCTTAACTAAAGAACATGAAGACCATTATCACAAAATGATGGGTCTGAGGTCAGTGATCCCGGAAGTAAAATTTGATCTGAAAGAAGATGAATATCCGGGGATCCAAGAGCAAATTCGAAACAGAGGATTGGAAGTTCTAACCAATCCTGAGACAAAGGTTGGAAGGAACATGGTTCAGGAATTCTACTCAAATCTGTGGCTGACAGATAAGCAGAGAATGACTGGAACCGCTTACCATACCTACAGAACTATGGTCAGAGGGAAAGTTATGTACTTCCATCTGGACAAAATAAGAGAAATCTTTAAATTGCCTCAACTGCAAGATGATCCTGACTCCTTTAATAGGAGGATGGTGAGAGTAGATAAGGGGTTGGATCAAGTTCTAGAAGACATATGTCTCCCTGGGACTAAATGGATAACCAATTCAAAGGGTGTCCCAAACCAACTCAAGAGGGGAGACCTCAAGCCAATTGCAAGAGGTTGGCTAGACTTCATTGGGCGTTCCATACTGCCCACTAGCAACCGTTCTGAGGTCACCATCAAGAGGGCAGTGATGATTCACTGCATTATGCTTGGAAAAGAAGTGGAGGTCCATCATGTGATTGCCTGTGAGATCTACACAATAGCAAATAGGAATTCTACTGTAACCAAACTGGCTTACCCAAGCTTGATCTCCTTGCTCTGTAAAGAGGCTGGGGTGAAGATGGAAGCAGATGAATTCATACCCATTGAACATCCAATCACCAAGAAGTCAATGGAAGGAGCAAGAGGAGCAGGGGTGTGAAATCCAAGAGATGAAGCGCCAAAAGCTCTCCTCTCAAGCTGAGGGAGCATCCACTTCTCAAAATCAAGGTTGTTGAGTCCTAACTCTGTGAAAACCTCTATCATTAGGAGCCTATTTTTTGCGATTTTCTTTTGTTTTCTATTTTTATTTTTTTTAGTCTCATCTTATATCTATATTTGAGTCTTGTTCTTAGTTCATAATTAATAAAATTTATGCCTTAAAGTTATGAATGTCCTATGAATCCATCACCTCTCTTAAATGAAAAATGCTTTAATCACAAAAGAACAAGAAGTACAGGATTTCGAAATTTATCCTTGAAACTAGTTGAATTAGCTTGATGTGGTGACAATACTTTTTGTTTTCTGAATGAATGCTTGAACAGTGCATATGTCTTTTGAATTTGTTGTTTTAAGAATGTTAAAATTGTTGGCTCTTGAAAGAATGAGGAGAAAGAGAACTGTTATTGAGGATCTGAAAAATCATCAAATTGATTCTTGAAGCAAGAAAAAGCAGTGAAAAAAAAATTTTCGAAAAAAAAAGAAAGAAAAAGAAAAAGAAAGAAAAAGAAGGAAATAAAGTTGTGATCCAAGGCAAAAGAGTGTGCTTAAGAACCCTGGACACCTCTAATTGGGGACTTTAGCAAAGCTGAGTCACAATCTAAAAAGGTTCACCCAATTATGTGTCTGTGGCATGTATGTATCCGGTGGTAATACTGGAAGACAGAGTGCTTTGGGCCACAGCCAAGACTCATACACTAGCTATGTTCAAGAATCACTACACTTAACTAGGAGAATCAATAACTATCTGAGTTCTGAGTTCTTATAGATGCCAATCATTCTGAACTTCAAGGGATAGAGTGAGATGCCAAAACTGTTCGGAGGCAAAAAGCTACTAGTCCCGCTCATCTAATTGGAGCTATGTTTCTTTGATATTTTGGAGTCTATATTATATTCTCTTCTTTTTATCCTATTTTGATTTTCAGTTGCTTGGGGACAAGCAACAATTTAAGTTTGGTGTTGTGATGAGCGGATAATTTGTACGCTTTTTGGCATTGTTTTTAGTATGTTTTTAGTATCTTTTAGTTAGTTTTTAGTATATTTTTATTAGTTTTTAGTTAAAATTCACTTTTCTGGACTTTACTATGAGTTTGTGTGTTTTTCTATGATTTCAGGTATTTTCTGGCTGAAATTGAGGGTCCTGAGCAAAAATCTGATCCAGAGACCAAAAAGGACTGCAGATGCTGTTGGATTCTGACCTCCCTGCACTCGAAGTGGATTTTCTGGAGCTACAAAAACCCAATTGGCGCGCTCTCAACGGCATTGGAAAGTAGACATCCTGGGCTTTCCAGCAATATATGATAGTTCATACTTTGCCCAAGATTTGATGGCCCAAACCGGCTTAGCAATCCGGCCTCAGAAATTCCAGCGTTAAACGCCGGAACTGGCATAAAACTTGGAGTTAAACGCCCAAACTGGCATGAAAACTGGCGTTTAACTCCAGAAAAGGTCTCTACACGAAATTACTTCATTGCACAGCCCAAGCACACACCAAGTGGGCCCGGAAGTGGATTTTTCTGTCATTTACTCATTTCTGTAAAACCTTAGGTGACTAGTTTACTATTAATAGGATCTTTTGACATTGTATCCGTACCTTATGACCTCATGACATTTTTACACGTTTCTTTGTGTACATTCCACGGCATGAGTCTCTAAACCCCATGGTTGGGGGTGAGGAGCTCTGCTGTGTCTTGATGGATTAATGCAATTACTACTGTTTCTTATTCAATCATGCTTGCTTCCATTCCAAGATAACACTTGTTCTTAATCCGGATGAATGTGATGATCCATGACAATCATCATCATTCTCAACTATGAACGTGTGCTTGACAACCACCTCCGTTCTACCTTAGATTGAGTAGTTATCTCTTGGACTCTTTAATCAGAATCTTCGTGGTATAAGCTAGAACTGATGGCGGCATTCAAGAGAATCTGGAAGGTCTAAACCTTGTCTGTGGTATTCTGAGTAGGATTCAATGACTGAATGACTGTGACGTGCTTCAAACTCCTGAAGGCGGGGCGTTAGTGACAGACGCAAAAGAATCACTGGATTCTATTCCGGCCTGATTGAGAACCGACAGATGGATAGCCATGCCGTGACAGGGTGCGTTGAACATTTCCAATGAGAGGATGGGAGGTAGCCACTGACAACGGTGAAACCCTACATACAGCTTGCCATGGAAGGAGCCTTGCGTGTTTGATGAAGAAGACAGTAGGAAAGCAGAGATTCAGAAGATGGAGCATCTCCGAACCTCAACCTATTCTCCATTACTGCAATACAAGTAACAATTTCATGTTCTTTTGCCTTTTACAATCAATCCTGATAATTTCTGATATCCTGACTAAGATTTACAAGATAACCATAGCTTGCTTCAAGCCGACAATCTCCGTGGGATCGACCCTTGCTCACGCAAGGTATTACTTGGACGACCCAGTGCACTTGCTGGTTAGTTGTGCGGGATTGCAAAAAGTGTGATTGCAATTTCGTGCACCAAGCACATATCCACTTTTCTAAAGACCTGTAATGCAGTCAAAACCGATGGTTCAGATCATGACACTTATAAGATTCTGTTATTTCCCTTCTCATTAAAGGGTGAAGCTGCACAATGGTTTGAAACTTTTCCTCAAGGAAGTATCACTAGTTGGGATGATTTGGTTACCAAATTTCTGGCCAAATTCACCTCATCTAGACAGATCATCCAGCTGAAAAAGGAGGAACATCTATTCACACAAGGGGACGAAGAACCACTCTTCAAGGCATGGGAAAGATACAAGAAAGCAACTGATAAAGTGGGCTTCCGAGCTTTCTATGAAGGATTGACCCCAGAAACAAGAAAAGCAGTGGATTACTTCTCAGATGGCCTACTCAGAGCAACAACAACTGTCCAAGGAATTTCAGACTTCAATGACAAAGAAGGCAACAACCAACACTCATTTGAGAAATCACAGAATGCAATCCCAGAAAAAGAAGTGACGAATATTGAAGGGGCGAATGCGTTCAAGGACCTAAACGGACAAATGCACCATCAAACACAGCAAAATATGGAACTGTCTGCTGTAGTGAATGCCAAATTTCCACCATGGAGACCTCATTCTTATCTGAGAATAAGGGAGCCTCAACATCAAGAACAAGGAAGTTTCCACCATGGCAATCCCATGACCACAACCAATCAACATCCCCCACCCACTAATACCCCCCAAAGCCAATACTCACAACACAGACACTCCCAGACTCATCTCAACTGGAGAAGGAACGAGTACCAAAATCACAAACCAAGGGACTTCAATTATAACAACCATAATTCACAAATCAACAAAAACATCATTACAGCAATAACAACCACTACATGCCACCACCACACCCACCCTTCCTACCTTTAACATGTCATAACCAACCAACCTCACAAGACTCTCAGAGAATCACAAACTTGGAAATCCTAATGGAGAGAATAATGAAACATCAAGAGGAGACAACAAGGAACCAAGAAATGTTAATGAGAGGAATTGAGGAGCAGATAGCTCAACTGGCGAAGTACTTTGTAGAAATGGGTGAGAAGAAACCAGATACTTTCTTCAAAACCATTGAAGACAAACCAACCAACAACAAAGATGCTACAAAGAAGGAAGGATGGAAAGGGATCATAGAGGACAATGAGAAAATACTGGACAAAGGAAGCACCAGCCAAGAAAAACACAACAAGGAATTCTTTCAAGAAGAAGCAGAGGATAGAACTAAAGAAAAGCAAAAAATCCTCACTGGAAAGTTTTCACTAGGGGATCGAGTGATGATCAATATTCAATCCTTGAAGGTGTCCCCACAGTTACTTGAGCACTACATTGTGACTAAGATCCTTCCACAAGAATCTATAGAGGTCATCAAAGAGGAAACCGGAAGGAAGTTCACAATAAAGAAAGACAAGCTAAGACACTGTGATTTTCAACCTCCATGATCAGTAGAACAGAAGATGTCAAGCTAGTGACAATAAAAGAGCGCTTGTTGGGAGGCAACCCAACCTAAGGTAGTTGTCTTTTTCATAGCTTTTCAATAAAAATGTTGAACAAGTGGTATGTATTGCAAGGAGCTAAGTTTGGTGTTGCACACCAAAACAATTTGAGGGAGAATGAAAACTTCTAAGTTTGGTGTTCCACCAAAAATATCATTTAAAAACACATTCTCACCTCTTGCATGATTCTAGCTCCAAGCAATCAAACACATTATTCAACTGTTGAATTGTTTCCTAGCTTTAATTTCATTAACCTTTAGCAAGTACACATGGTTTCAATTATGGTTGACTTGTTGCATCTGAGACAGTGGCAAAACAATTAAGTTTGGTGTTCACACACCAAAACAAATCCTGAAACCACACTCAGTTTATGCACACTAACCATATAATTAAAGGCTTGAGAAGCAAGCAACTTTGAAGATTATGCAGAACATGAGTCAACAATTGAAGACATTATGCATCTTAACTCAAAGAGAACACAACAGAAGGAAAAATCAAAGGGCTGCAACTTCAAAGGTTGTATCTAAACTTAATCCTTGCTGCTGTGAAATGTTTTGAATCTGGAAGCCATTGTTTGTCTTGCTAAAGTGTTTATCTAGCTGCAAGTGAAACTGCTTGTTAAAATGCTAAGTCTGCATATTGCTTGCATCCATCACTTAGCTTTAAATATTGTTTTGTTTCCCATATGCTTAAATAAAAGAGTTTGGTTTGAATTGAAAAGTGAAATATCCAATGTTGCACAAGTATGAATGGAAGTTAGTGGTGGTATATGTGTATGATTAAATGCATAACTCATGAAATAATTGTTGCATAATATCATTCTCATTCAAATGTGAGTTAGCTTGCTGTTACAAAGACTCTTATCAATAATGAAAAGGCCCTTGGTAACAAAAACAGAAAGAAAAGAGAAAGAAAAAGCCAAAATGGCAAGAAAAACAAAGAATAAAGGTTGGACACCAATAGCTTGGACCCTAGGTCATATGCCTGTGGTGTTCTTGTACTAAGATCTGCTTGGATGAGTAAATTCTAAGGGGTATTTTAAAACCCGGTCACTTAGATCAACTGATTTGGGATGGCCAATTGAAAATCCACAATAAAGAGCAACTTAGATACAAAACATTTAGTTATCCAAAGAGATGCTGGGCATCAATGATCCTAGGAAGAATTAGTGAGCCATGTGTCTGTGGTGGAAAGATGTTGAGCAAAAGAAAAGAAAATAAAGCCAAAGGCTATGCTGCAGCATTTGACACCCAACCTCTAAAAGAATAATAAGCTTGTTAAAGCATTATAAGCCAAGAAGAGTTAGCAAGGGAGTAATTAAAAAGTGAGTCTTCTAACAGCAAGTTTAGCAAACCTTTGATGCAAAATATGTATTATGCAGCAGCAACAATAAATAAGTTGTCATTGTCTGCATAAATGCCCCATAGATCAAGTTCTGCTATTTGCATAATAAGGATAAGTACCCTTTTCTTATTCATTTCATTTACTCTTAGTTTTGATGCTTGCTTGGGGACAAGCAAGATTTAAGTTTGGTGTTGTGATGACAAGTCATCATATACCCATTTTTCAAGCTAATTTTACTTGTTTTGTTAGCATTTATGCACTTTCTTGTATCCTAAGTAAGTGATTTGGAGTGAAAATGCATAACTTCTTTAAATCAAGCAACCACCATGAAATTAATGTTAATCCATGAGGTTTGAGCTAATTTTAATTGAATTTTAATTGATTTATAAGCCTCTTAAATTTAGTGATACTTGGAGTGGTTGTTTTGGTTTATTGTAGGTGAAGAAAAGAAAAGAAAAGGAAAAGCGTGGCCTAAGAAGTGTAGCCCAAGGAAAGGAAAGTGTGGCAAAAGAGAGAAGAAGCGTGCCGCATGCAAAGGGGGAGGCAACATTGCCCTCCACAAGGGCACACTGCCCTCTAGGAGGGCAACATAAGATGACCAAGCAAGGAAGGCAACTCTGCCCTGCCCACTACAAGGGCAGAGCACAAAATGTGCCTTGAGATCAAGAGGAAGAGAACCTTGCCCTGCCCTTGTGGAGGGCAGAATCGGGCTCTCCAAGGAAGAAATTCAAAGAAAAAATGTCACCCATGCATGCTACAAGGATCGAACAAGGAACCATGAGGAAGCCAAGACTTAAGGTTGAGTGCCGTGCCAAGAAACCAAGGAAATTATTGTAGCGTGTGCTTCCTCCGTGATTCAAACACGGGACGTGAAAGAAGGAACATTGCCCTGCCCTATGCGCGGGCAGGGCAGAATCTTGTGGTTGGCGCACCAATTTTCGTCCCTGGCGCACCAAGTCTCGTTCCTGGCAGCATCAGCGCGCGCTACGCTCGTCCCTGGCAGCACCAACTTTTCCTGCCCTGCCCTTGGCGCGGGCAGGGCAGCACCTTGCGCACCAAGAAGCAAATTCTGCGCACATCGCCGCACCAATCTCATGCACCAAGCATCAATTTTCTGCCCTGCCCTCCACAAGGGCAGGGCAGCCTCCTAGAGCAACATTTTGGGCCAAAAATTCAAATTAAAAATCCATTTGAATTCATTTCTTCACCAATTCAAAAGCCCATCCAAATCCCAATATTCAAGAATAGAAAGTGTATAAATAGGAGTTAGTTTGATGTAATTAGGACTTTTGCACACAGACTTTTACTTTTGCACTTTTACCTTCACTTTTGAATTTTACCTTTCTTTTGAGCTTTGGCACTTGTTCTTGGTGACTTCACTGAGAGTTCTGAGAATTGGGAAGGAGAATTGATCTCTCTTCTTCCTCATTCTTGCCTAAGCATTTCTAATCTTCTGTTTTTGAGTTTTGGGTGTGAGAAATTGAGGAAATTCTGTCTCAATTCCCATTCAAACTCTCTTTAAATCTTCTCTGCATAATTCAATTCAATTTCAATTTTCTTTACTGCTTCTTCTAATTCTTATCAATTGCTTTGTTAACTTGGATCTAGGAAGGCAAATAGAGATCTAGGCTCTGCTACCTAGTCTCTTGAGACCTGAGACCCAATTTTGCTTTCGGTTCATCTGTGAACCTTGCTGCACTTTAATTTCCTATTCTGTTTGAATTTCTGTTTGATCCAAATTCATCCTCTACTTAATTGATTGCTGCAATTTACTTCTTCTTTGTTTAGATCCTGCAATCCCATTCCTCAAATCCCTTTTACATTCAAGCAATTTACATTTCTTGCCATTTAAGTTACTGCAATTTACCTTTCTTGCACTTTAAGTTTCAGTCATTTAGTTTCTTATTCTTTAAGATTCAGTTCATTTTACCTTCCTATTCTTTAATTTACTGCAAATTCCCTTCTCCCTTTACATTTACTGTCATTTACTTCCTGCTAAACACAAATCACTCAACCAATACTTGATTCGCTTGATTAAATCAACCACTAAACTAAAATTGCTCAATCCTTCAATCTCTGTGGGATCGACCTCACTCATGTGAGTTATTATTACTTGATGCGACCCGGTACACTTGCCGGTGAGTTTTGTGTTGGATCGTTTTCCACACATCATTCACTGCCTCTTCCTCCTCTCCAAATTCGGCCATGTTGATGGCCTTGCACTCTCCTTTTGGATTTTCTTCAGTATTGCTTGGAAGAGTACTAGGAGGGAGTTCAGTAACTTTCTTGCTCAGTTGTCCCACTTGTGCCTCCAAGTTTCTAATGGAGGACCTTGTTTCAATCATGAAACTTTGAGTGGTTTTGATCAGATCAGAGACCATGGTTGCTAAGTCAGAGTGGCTCTGCTTAGAACTCTCTGTCTGTTGCTGAAAAGATGATGGAAAAGGCTTGCCATTGCTAAACCTGTTTCTTCCACCATTATTGTTGTTGAAACCTTGTTGAGGTCTCTGTTGATCCTTCCATGAAAGATTTGGATGATTTCTCCATGAAGAACTATAGGTGTTTCCATAGGGTTCTCCTAGGTAATTCACCTCTTCCATTGAAGGGTTCTCAGGATCATAAGCTTCTTCTTCAATTGAAGCATCCTTAGTACTGCTTGGTGCATTTTGCATTTCAGACATACTTTGAGAAATCAAATTGACTTGCTGAGTCAATATTTTGTTCTAAGCCAATATGGCATTCAGAGTATCAATCTCAAGAACTCCTTTCTTCTGATTTGTCTCACTGTTCACAGGATTCCTTTCAGAAGTGTACATGAATTGGTTATTTGCAACCATTTCAATTAGTTCTTGAGCTTCTGTAGGTGTCTTCTTCAGATGAAGAGATCCTCCAGCAGAGCTATCCAAAGACATCTTGAACAGTTCAGATAGACCATCATAGAAAATACCTATGATGCTCCATTCAGAAAGCATGTCAGAAGGACATTTTCTGATCAATTGTTTGTATCTTTCCCAAGCTTCATAGAGGGATTCTCCTTCCTTCTGTCTGAAGGTTTGGATTTCCACTCTAAGCTTACTCAATTTCTGAGGTGGAAAGAACTTTGCCAAGAAGGCATTGACTAGCTTTTCCCAAGAGTTCAGGCTTTCTTTAGGTTGTGAGTCCAACCATGTCCTAGCTCTGTCTCTTACAGCAAAAGGGAATAGCATAAGTCTGTAGACCTCAGGGTCAACCCCATTGGTCTTGACAGTGTCACAGATTTGCAAGAATTCAGCTAAAAACTGATGAGGATCTTCCAGTAGAAGTCCATGGAACTTGCAATTCTGTTGCATTAGAGAAAATAATTGAGGCTTAAGCTCAAAGTTGTTTGCTCCAATGGCAGGGATAGAGATGCTTCTCCCATAGAAGTCGGGAGTAGGTGCAGTAAAGTCACCCAGCACCTTCCTTGCATTGTTGGCATTGTTGTTGTTTTCGGCTGCCATGGGTTCTTCTTCTTTGAAGAATTCTGTTAGGTCCTCTACTGAGAATTGTGCTTTAGCTTCTCTTAGCTTTCGCTTCAAGGTCCTTTCAGGTTCAGGGTCAGCTTCAACAAGAATGCCTTTGTCTTTGTTCCTGCTCATATGAAAGAGAAGAGAACAAGAGAATATAGAATCCTCTATGTCACAGTATAGAGATTCCTTGAGGTGTCAGAGGAACAGAAAAATAGAAGGAAGAGGGAGAAGAATTCGAACTTAGTGAGATAGAGTTCGAATTGTGCATTGAGAAGGAGTAGTACTCCATAAATAGAAGGATGTAAGAATAGGGGAAGAAATTTTCGAAAATTAAGTAAAAGATTTTGAAAACATTTTGAAAAATTGATTGATAATTTTCAAAAACTAAGAGTGGGAAAGAAATCAAGTGATTTTTGAAAAAGATTTTGAAATTAGAAATCAAAAAGATATGATTGAAAACTATTTTTGAAAAAGATGTGATTAAGAAGATATGATTGAAAAGTTATGGTTTTAAAAAGATATGATTGAAAAGATATGATTTGAAAAACAATTAAAAAAAGATTTGATTTTAAAAATTAATGACTTGGCTAACAAGAAAAGATATGATTCAAACATTAAACCTTTCTCAACAGAAAAGGCAACACACTTGAAATGTTGAATCAAATCATTAATTGTTAGCAAGTATCTTTGAAAAAGGAAAGAAATTGATTTTGAAAACATATGATTGAAAAGATATGATTTGAAAAAGATTTGATTTTGAAAAACTTTGAAAACTTGAAAAAAATTTGCATTAAAAACAAAATCTTCCCTCTTGTGCCATCCTGGCGTTAAACGCCCAGAATGGTGCACATTCTGGCGTTTAACGCCCAATGCACTACCTTTTTGGGCGTTAAACACCCAACCAGGCACCCTGGCTGGCGTTTAAACGCCAGTCTGCCTTCTTCACTGGGCGTTTTGAACGCCCAGCTTTTTCTGTATAATTCCTCTGTTGCATGTACTGAATCTTCAGTTCTCTGTATTATTGACTTGAAAATAGAACCAAGATCAATTAAACAATGCATGCAAGACACCAAACTTAAAATGAGACACTGGACTCAAACAAGAAACATAAAATATTTTTTTGTTTTTTATGATTTTGTAAATTTTTTGTGCTTTTTCGAAAATTAAGTGGAAGAAGAAAATAAAGGTATCAAAATTCTTAATGAGAATTCCAGGAATCATGCAATGTTAGTCTAAAGCTTCAGTCTAAAGGAATTAGACATGAATAGCCAAGCTTCAGTAGGACATTGCATTCAAGAGCTAAATTGATGATAATCAATCAGCTTTGGTGATGATAAGAACATCACCTTGAAACACTAGAATTCATTCTTAAGAACTCTGAAAGATACCTAATCTAAGCAACAAGATGAACCGTCAGTTGTCCATACTCAAAACAATCCCCGGCAATGGCGCCAAAAACTTGGTGTGCGAAATTGTGATCACTACTTTTCACAACTCAAATAATCCCTAGTAATGGCCCCAAAAACTTGGTGCTCAATACCATGGCATAAACATAACTTTGCACAACTAACCAGCAAGTGCACTGGGTCGTCCAAGTAATAAACCTTACGCGAGTAAGGGTCGATCCCACGGAGATTGTTGGTATGAAGCAAGCTATGGTCACCTTGTAAATCTTAGTCAGGCAGACTCAAATGGGTATAGATGATGAATAAAACATAAAGATAAAGATAGGGATACTTATGCAATTCATTGGTGAGAACTTCAGATAAGCGAATGGAGATGCTTTGTCCCTTCCGTCTCTCTGCTTTCCTATTGTCTTCATCCAATCCTTCTTACTCCCTTCCATGGCAAGCTTATGCAAGGGTTTCACCGTTGTCAGTGGCTACCTCCCACCCTCTCAGTGGAAATGTTCAACGCACCCTGTCACGGCACGGCTATCCAGCTATCAGTTCTCGATCATGTCGGAATAGAATCCAATGATTCTTTTGCGTCTGTCACTAACGCCCCACAATCGCGAGTTTGAAGCACGTCACAGTCATTCAATCATTGAATCCTACTCAGAATACCACAGACAAGGTTAGACCGTCCGGATTCTCTTGAATGCCGCCATCAGTTCTAGCCTAAACCACGAAGACTCTGATCTCACGGAATGGCTGGCTCGGTTGTCAGGCGAGCGCTCGGTTGTCAGGCGATCAACCATGCATCGTGTATCAGGAATCCAAGAGATATTCACCCAATTTAAGGTAGAACGGAGGTGGTTGTCAGTCACACGTTCATAGGTGAGAATGATGATGAGTGTCACGGATCATCACATTCATCAAGTTGAAGAACAAGTGATATCTTGGAACAAGAACAAGCGGAATTGAATAGAAGAATAATAGTAATTGCATTAATACTCGAGGTACAGCAGAGCTCCACACCTTAATCTATGGTGTGTAGAAACTCTACCGTTGAAAATACATAAGAACAAGGTCTAGGCATGGCCGTGAGGCCAGCTTCCCAAAGAGGGTTCAATCATAAAAACATGATCAAAAGATGAAAATACAATAGTAAAAGGTCCTATTTATAGGGAACTAGTAGCTTAAGAATTACAAAGATGAGTAAATGACATAAAAATCCACTTCCGGGCCCACTTGGTGTGTGCTTGGGCTGAGCATTGAAGCATTTTCGTGTAGAGACTCTTCTTGGAGTTAAACGCCAGCTTTTGTGCCAGTTTGGGCGTTTAACTCCCACTTGGGTGCCAGTTCCGGCGTTTAACGCTGGGAATTCTGAAGGTGACTTTGAACGCCGGTTTGGGCCATCAAATCTTGGGCAAAGTATAGACTATCATATATTGCTGGAAAGCCCAGGATGTCTACTTTTTAACGCCGTTGAGAACGCGCCAATTGGGCTTCTGTAGCTCCAGAAAATCCACTTCGAGTGCAGGGAGGTCAGAATCCAACAGCATCTGCAGTCCTTTTCAGCCTCTGAATCAGATTTTTGCTCAGGTCCCTCAATTTCAGCCAGAAAATACCTGAAATCACAGAAAAACACACAAACTCATAGTAAAGTCCAGAAAAGTAAATTTTAACTAAAAACTAATAAAAATATACTAAAAACTAACTAAATCATACTAAAAACACACTAAAAATAATGCCAAAAAGCGTACAAATTATCTGCTCATCAATCATAAAGGGGTTTGAGTTTAGGGAATTAAAATAGAACTAAATGGCATGAAATTGTAAAAGGTGTAGAGGAATTAAATTGAAAGTAATTCAAGGAAGTGATTCATCAGGGATTGGAGATGCCATAATCCTTCATGAAACAATTGGGCTCAACTCCTTTCTCAATCATTTAATAGATCTATGGCAGATTGAAATTGGTTGGATCCCAATTCCTTGGCAATCCAATCTCTCTAATCACAATCAATCTTGCCAATTCCTTGATCTAATTGTCATGAGAAGAGGTTAAGTGTAAATCTCTCATCTAGAAGCCACACTAACTCTCAGGATCTCAATTCCTCCTGAATGGTGTTGATCAAGAGAGTAGTGAAGGATAGAGCTCTAAATCTAATGCAAGTGATTCCCCTTCCGAGGCTCACACAAGCATTCAATTGAATTCAACCTCCTTCCAGAGTGAGGAATTCTAATTCAACACATAAGATATCCAATAGCTATCAAAATGATTTGAGAAGAAGAAGAATTTTATTGATTCATTAGAATTACAATAGATCTCCTCCCCCTAATAAAATTTGGGGTTAGTTCATCATTGCTCTAGTACCAAAACAGAAAAGAAAATTTACTGAAAGAGATGAACAGAAAGAAAGTAAAACTCAGATCTAGAATTCTCAATAAAAACTAAGAAAAAGAAAAAATATCAGAAGATAGTCCAATCCTCCCAAAGAACCCCCTCATGAAATCAAATTTACTTCTATTTATACACTTTCTAAATTGGTCATCTAAGTACTTGGAGTGGGCTTTTGGCCTCTGATGAAGTGGGTCAGAATGGCTCTTCTTGCTGGTGTGGTTGGGGCTTGCTTCAGATGAACGTAGCGTTCTTAGTTTGAACATAGCGTTCATTCAACGACGTGTGAGCGCCCTTGGTGCGTGCGCGTCCCTTGTATTTTTCCCCATCGGCACGTGCGCGTCCTGCGTGCGTGCGTGTTGATGCTGTCTTCTGCCTCAGCCATGTATACGCGTACCATGCGTGCGTCCACATCCTTGGTAGCATTCATTAAGTGAACACTGTTCATGCGTGCGCGTCAAGTGCGCGTGCGCATGGATGATGAAATCCCCTTCTGCGTCCAGCGTCATGTACGCGTCTGTGCCCATCACCACTCTTGTCATATCGACGTGTGCGCGCCATATACGCATGCGCGTCGATGCCCATCTTCGAATTCAAACTTGAAAGTATCGCAGAAGTTCATTTAGAATGAACGCTGCGTTCTTGACTTGTGAACGTTGATCTTCCATCCACACATGCGCGTGATGTACGCGTAAGCGTAGATGGTCAACATTGTTGTTCAGCGCAGAAGCGTCTTATACCCGTGCGTGTCTCCTATGAACGTAGCATTCATCAATTGAATGCAGCGTTCGCCTGCACCATATATTTTTCTGCTTTTCTTTCTTCATCTTTCTACCTGCCATTAATCAAACAAGTAGTCAAAGTCTCACCAAAATCATAAGGTTCATAAAAATCAACTAAATTGTGCATAAACCTCATAATTTTGTATAAAATTAACCATGTTTGATTGAGCCATGATACACATACAATTGCACTCCAATTACTTACTTATCTTGCAAGAAAGTGTAATAAACCTAATAAAAGCAAAGAAAAATGCTAGTAAAACTAGCATAAGATGACTTGTCATCATCCCTTCACAATTACATAGCAAGCAATGATAAACTGAGGTGGAACAGATAATTATGAACCTTACCTTTGTTAACCATTTTCAGCCTTAGCTTTTAAAATCATGCCTGACACAAGCAGTCCTGCAAGGGGATCTAGAAACTTCTCTCCAAGAATAGACCCTCCTAAAATGGAGATGGAAGTCCAGGGTCAGTGCCTGTAAGCAATAAAAAAGACATAAATCAAGTTTAGAGAAACAAATCTTGTGCAAAGAGGATATGTAAACAGAGGCATGACATCTTACGGCCTTTCAGAAATTAGATTGAAATGTAATTTTAGTCCCTCAAAAGACAAATATATGCATACTTGTATAGTTGCTAAGATATTAACTTTATCAACTTGATCCCTCAAACTACAAATTCCAACTGATATGCTAATATTTTAATTAAACCGAAGCAGATGTTGGCAAGTAAAGTCTCTGAAAAATGATGGAAATAAGTACAGTTTCATTTTGGCAAATCTCTCATTCAACCTAAAAATATCTTCTAGCTACCTTACTATAATTGGTGTAGTAGCTTCTCTAGTTTCATTGGCTTGTGTTTCATATCATGTATTTTGTTGCAAAAAGAATCAAATCAAATTTAAGTTCATCTGCCAAATAATTGAATGAACTGCATAAAATCATAAGTTTAGAGATATAGCTTACCTCTTTAGCCAATTCTCTTCTTTAGAAACCATGTACAATGCAAAAAAGATTATACTAATTAGAATGAAACAAAGGAACCACCTCAAAACTCTTTAATAATTCTAAAAGTATACATATTTCTCATCAAAATTTTAATTATAAATTCAGTCAATCCAAAAGTTAAACCATAGATTAAAAAACAAATCACATATCAGAACTACATAACTAGAATCAGTCTGACCTTGAAACAGACCACCTAGGATTCTAACCTTTAGGATAAACTGCGTGCGTATGCGAATTCACTTAGAAAACATATAGCAAGTAGATGCCAAAGTCTAGAATTAAAGCATAATAATCACTAATAATATATAAATCTAAAATTAAAACACAATGACCATTAATTTGCGATACAATAGTACTAATAGACAGTCAAGAACAATAAAGAACAAAATTGGTAACAAAAACAACAATAAAGTACAATCAAACTAAAACCATAATCAAGTCAAGACATAAACTACATAAACAGTTAAATATGACTGAGCACTAGCAAGCAGTAAGCATCACAAATTTTTTGAACACAATAAGCAATGAAGCATAATAAATCAATGAGAGAGAAAACAATATCACTAAAAAATATCTTCCTAAGCATATATTACTTATATAATCGATAATTAAAATATTTTAAGAGATTATAATAATTTTCACAATTATGTTCAATGTTTCTTTTCGGTTAAAATCTAACAATAAAAAAATATAGAACAAAAGAGCATAACAGGAGGAGATACCAGTGAGATAGCAGCAATAGAACTAAAGAGGTGAGACAGAGAAGAAATTTATTGTTAACAAAAAAGAAATATCAGCAAATTAATAGGAAAGAAGTAGAAAAAGAAGTACCAGCAGCAGTTCAAAGGAGAAATTGGAGTGAGAAAAAATGGCGTTGTACCGTGGCAACCATGGTGGCATCAACGGTAGAAACTGTGGTGGCAACGGCGGCGGAAACTGCAGTGGCAACAACGACAGTATAGAGAGAACAGATCTATAATCACTGATAGAAGAGGTGACTCGATCCAGAAGCTTTCTACTGCAACGGACACGGCAGTGGTAACGGCGCCGGCGACGGAAACGACAACGGAAGTGGCGGTGGAAGTGACGAAAATGGCGGTACAGAATTTAAGGTTTCATCGTGGTTCTCTTCTCAGCCTCAATCTCATTTCTACAAAAAGAGTAAATTAGGTTTTGAGGGAGAATTTTAAATTTTAATAATGAATAATTATTAGTGGAGGTTTTTTAAATTTCCATAAATAAAATGTATTATGAAGGTTTTGAGAAACTTGCACTAAAATACTCTCTCAATTAAATATTAATCTTGTAGTGGATATGGTATGCTACGTGAGAATTTGGGGGATATCCCAATGAGAGACATGGATGCTTTTGTAGCTACGGTAAACACAATGGCTAATGTTGTGCGTGAAATGGTAATTGCTACTACTCGAGAAATTGTACTTTTAAGGAAAGAAACGGCAACTGCTACTACTCGAGCAATTGTTCGTTTAGGGAAAGAAATGGCGAACATAACAAAGAGTGTAGCGATGAACATAACGAAGATTGCAATGGTAATGAGGATGTTGAGAATCATGACAAACGTATGACTCTGGAAGCTATTCTGAAAGTGAATCAGCCTAAGTTTAAGAGAACGCTTGTTGTGATGGAAGCTAATAAATGGTTCAGAAGTATTGAGAAGTCGTTGCAACCAGAAGAATAACATGTAGAGTTTGCAACCTATATGCTAGAGGGAGAAGCTGAGTATTGGTGGTGTAACGACGCAGTATTTATTATATGAGAATGTTTTATTGTTAAAGCGCAGTTATTTTGCCAGAAAACTTTTTCTTGAAAATGTTTGGTTTGATAAGTAGAAACATTCAAAGATTAAATCATAGATAATAACAGATAAAGCAGAATCAGAACTTTCATGTACATACATCAAACGTTGATTAACATCACTAAGAGTAGGTAGCTATTAACTATTTATACACACAAACACACACACATACATGTGACATCCCCTAGTCCATCTTAACTACAAAGGCAAGGGAATAAGACTCAAGGTCTTCAAAACTTAGGCCAAGCTAAACGTTGTTAAAATGCCAGATATCATTTATCACTCCTCTGCACGATCATTTGTCATTACTGTGCCATTGGAGCTCCATCTGAAAGGGGAAGGAAAAGGGTAAGAATTTGGGAGCTCTTAGTAAGGTCGGGGTTCTTAGTTAAGTTTATTATCTTTATTATTACCAAATAAGCGTACTTGAACATCAAATTCAGGAAATAGCATATAAACAGAAAATACATAAAAATAGTAAACAAACAGAGAATATAGAATATAACAAGAAAGGCATACACACGTATAGAATACACATCAGGGAATATATGCGACAAACAAGTATGATTCATGTCTGTCCTATTTCTGGTAATCTTACTTCTTAGTCTCTTTTACTTGTCTCACTTAGGTCCCGCTTCTGGTAATCTTATTTCTCTTTTCTTTTGTATTAATGTCTTCCCTTGATATTCTTAGTCTTTCTTTAGTACTATAACCAATTATAAACCTCTTATCGAGCCTTTCCTTAAATATTTTATGAAGAAGTCCCTTGAGTTTAAGCTACTAAATTATCTTTCTACGTCTTTTATTATAATTACCATTATATTATTAAATTTTATGACATTGAACTCATCTTTTACTTAAATTCTTTTTACATCTTTTAATTACTAAATATTACACTAACTATTTTGTATTTAAATTAGTTACATTTTAACTCTGTAACTTTAATAAATTATATTCTTCTCTTATTATTTTTCGAAAACCCATTTCACTTTTAATTATATACAAAGCGTGGCACACTGACGCCCAGCGCCTTCAACTTATTATTATTACTATTATTATTATTATTCTTTCAGGCTGCCCGGCCGGCGCCCTACTCATATTATAGGCTCATTTTTTTCTATTTGGAAAAATTATGGTGTAATGTAATGAAATGGAGGTGTGCAAAAAAATTTCACTATTATGGTGTCAGCTCAAATCGCAACCTGCATTTTACCATTTTCTATTGTTTTTTATTTTTTTTTGTTTATCAGAAATGACCAAATGCAGGCAACATTTTATGCTTTTTAGAGTTTTTAAATGTTTTTTGTTATTTCCTTTAGGTCCAAACGCAGCCTGCGTTTAGGGATGCACAATGTTTAATTTTTTTTTAAACTCCAAAATGCAGGTTGCGTTTTTAAGGTGTCAAAAACTTTTTATTGGAAGCTTCATAACGCAGGTTGCGTTTTGTGTAGGAGCCTTGTCTATAAATATGAAAGGAGACTCATCTGAAGTTCCTCACCTCACTTCTACTCCTTGTACTCTTTCTTTTATATGTCTCATACTTGTAAGTTTTTTGGCATTTATTAGTGTCAAAAAAGTTGGATTAGGTGAGTGATGAATCCATATTTGATGATGATTTTTGGTTAGAATTTAACGGATTCTATCACATAAACTTGCACTTATTCCCTTAAATATCATACTTTTGAACTTTCCTCCCAAATTGTTCTTGATTATGAAAATATGCTCTTTTGTACTTAACTTGATCTATTTTATTCCATTTGCCTTCCCTTCGATGCCTTGATATATTTGTGAGTAATTTCAGGTATATAAGGTGGGAATGGGTTGGAGAAAATAGGAGGAGAGCATGCAAAGTGGAGGAAACATAAAGAATCAAAGAAGATGAGTTCAGAGATGTGTGCGTGCGCACAGTCCTTTGTGCATCCGCACAGGAGCCAAGCAGAGCGCGTGGATTATTTTGAGCACGTCGCACGTCCAGCCAAGCATCTCCTAGTGTGCGTGCGCACAGCGTCTTGTGCGTACGCACAGGATGGGATTTTTCACAAAGTCTGCGCACAGCGTCTTGTGCATCCGCACAGGTGTCCGCGCATGACTTCATTAAAGAAGCATGTGACTCACGATTTGAGGGCTTCGGAGGCCAATTTTTGATGTCTCTTAGCTCATATTGGTGGGAGAATGAAGGGCATAACATAGCATATCATTAGTGTAGTTTTGAGGAGTAGTATTAAAGATTTTTAGTTTTAGTTTTCTCTAAGTTTTTCATCTTCTCTATTAGGGTTTATCTTAGGGTTTTGCTTTCAAAGTGCCATTTCCGTTTTTGATCTTGGATTTTTCTAATGTCATTGTAAGTATTCTGTTGTTATTACTCTTTATAGTTACATTGTCATTACTCTTTCTTCTATTTCAAGTTATAGTTCAATTTTACTTCTCTTTTGTAATTTTAATTTCTTGTTGATGAATTTGATGTTTGATGGTTGTTCTATGCTTTCTATTATCATTCTTGTTGATTGAGATCAAGTGTTACTTTTAGTTTCAAGCTTTTTCTTATTTTTCTCATGTTTAAGCTTTTTGCCCACCAAGTGTTTGACAAAATGTCAAACATGGTTTTAGGCTAAATTTTTGTCTTTTGGCTTGGGTAAAGTGAGCAATTGGGTTCCTAGAGTTGGAATGTCCAACATTTAGTGTCAATTCTTGGATTATTAATTGTTCTTGTTCCCACTAACACTAAGTTGTTGCTAAGGCAATTAGCAAGCAATTTAGGATTTATAGGTTAAGAACACTTATGCTCATTTAACTTACCTTCCGATTTGAGGGTTGATCAAGTGAAACTAATCCGTCATAATTGTCATAGTTGTGGTTCCAACAAGGAAAGGACCCTTAGCTCACTCCAAGCCAAGACCCCTTTTTATGCTTTCAATATTTTATACATTGCTATGTTAATCTCTTTTATACTTTACTTGTTCATATTACATAGTGGGTTCTTTAATTTCTTTATTAGTTCAATCATTATAATTTTGCATGTTCTTTTAATGCTTTATATGTTTATTTCTTCATTCACAACCCTTTGATCACTACAACCAGAATCTGCACACTTATTGCCCTTAAGTGATTCCTTGGGAGACGACTCGGGAGTCAATTACTCTCGGTTTTAAATTGGTTTTGAGTTGTGTCACATCTTATGAAATTCCAATTTGATCGGTGGCCGATTGTTGGGTTTGGTCTATGCTTGCAACGTTAATTCTACTTTTAGTATGAAAATCCAAACCTATGCGATTCGGGTGCCTACCAAATTTTGGCGCCGTTGCCAGAAAATTTCACTTTAAGTGCAATGAGTGCTATGATTTTGGTTGTGTAAATATGTGAATATTATGAATATTTGATTTTTGGTTTACTACTTGGCATTAATTGTAGATACTACTTTTCTTTTTAGTTAGTCTTAGTAGTTGCAGATTATTAAGTTAGTTCTTGGTTACTTGCCTACTTTTGTTTGCTTTTCATAATTGCATGCTTTTATTGCCTCCTCAGTTGAATGACATGGTCGCTTCCAGACCCGAGCTTGGCCACTTTTGATCCAGAAATTGAAAGAACTTTAACTAATATAAGGCAAGCTCGGTGCCGGCTAGCTTTCGTGCATAGTGAATCGGGCTCCCTTGAGGATCACTCCCATTCACTATCACCACCAATCCGTGACCATCATTCTCCAATCAACGAGGAGACTCTCTATTCATCTATGGGGAGTACTGAATTATCTTTGAGTGACTTAGGTGACACCGTCATGGCGGATCTACCGCGAAGGATCACTTTGAAGGAAGCCGGAGCTCCTGATCTCGTCTTGCAACCACTTCATATTCTGTATCTGGCCTTGGATCCAAATTTTGAGCTTAAGTCTGGCACAATCAACTTGCTCCCCAAGTACAGTGGGATGCTTGGGGAAGATCCTTGGTGCGCGAAATTGTGAACAATACTTTTCACAACTCTCATAATCCCTGGTCATGAACTCCAAAAACTTGGTGGTTCAATTCCATGGCATTACACAACTTCGCACAACTAACCAGCAAGTGCACTGGGTTGTCCAAGTAATACCTTACGTGAGTAAGGGTCGATCCCACGGAGATTGTTAGCATTGAAGCAAGCTATGGTCATCTTGCAAATCTTATTCAGGCAGACTCAAATGGATATGGTGATGAACGAAAATAATATAAAAGATAAAGATAGTGATACTTATGTATATCATTGGTGTAAGAGCTTCAGACAAGCGTATGAAGATGCCTTCCCTTCCGTCTCTCTGCTTTCCTACTGCCTTCATCCAATCCTTCTTACTCCTTTCCATGGCAAGCTCGCGTAGGGTTTCACCGTTGTCAATGGCTACCTCCCATCCTCTCATTGGAAATACGTTCCTGATGCTCTGTCACAGCATAGGCTATCCATCTGTCGGTTCTCAATCAGGCCGGAATAGAATCCAGTGATTCTTTTGCGTCTGTCACTAACGCCCCGCCCTCAGGAGTTTGAAGCACGTCACAGTCATTCAATCATTGAATCCTACTCAGAATACCACAGACAAGGTTTAGACCTTCCGGATTCTCTTGAATGCTGCCATCATGTCCTGCCTATACCACGAAGATTCCGATTAAAGAATCCAAGAGATATTCACTAGAGCCTTGGTTGCTTGTAGAACAAAAGTGGTTGTCAGTCACCTTGTTCATAGGTGAGAATGATGATGAGTGTCACGGATCATCACATTCATCAAGTTGAAGAACAAGTGATATCTTAGAACAAGAACAAGCGGAATTGAATGGAAGAACAATAGTAATTGCATTAATACTCGAGGTACAGCAGAGCTCCACACCTTAATCTATGGTGTGTAGAAACTCCACCGTTGAAAATACATAAGCATAAGGTCTAGGCATGGCCGTGAGGCCAGCCTCCCAATGATCTAAGAACTAGATGTCCAAAGATGATAAATACAATAGTAAAAGGTCCTATATATAGAGAACTAGTAGCCTAGGGTGTACAGAGATGAGTAAATGACATAAAAATCCACTTCCGGGCCCACTTGGTGTGTGCTTGGGCTGAGCAATGAAGCATTTTTCGTGTAGAGACTCTTCTTGGCGTTTAACTCCCGTTTTGGTGCCAGTTTGGGCGTTTAACTCCCATTCTTGTGCCAGTTTGGGCGTTTAACGCTGGGAATTCTGAGGGTGACTTTGAACGCCGGTTTGGGCCATCAAATCTTGAGCAAAGTATGGACTATTATATATTGCTGGAAAGCCCAGGATGTCTAATTTCCAACGCCGTTGAGAGCGCGCCAATTGGGCTTCTGTAGCTCCAAAAAATTCACTTCGAGTGCAGGGAGGTCAGAATCCAACAGCATCTGCAGTCCTTTTGAGTCTCTGGATCAGATTTTTGCTCAGGTCCCTCAATTTCAGCCAGAAAATACCTGAAATCACAGAAAAACACACAAACTCATAGTAAAGTCCAGAAAAGTGAATTTTAACTAAAAACTAATAAAAATATAATAAAAACTCAACTAAAACTACCAAAAACATACTAAAAACAATGCCAAAAAGCGTACAAATTATCCGCTCATCACAACACCAAACTTAAATTGTTGCTTGTCCCCAAGCAACTGAAAATCAAATAAGATAAAAAGAAGAGAATATACTATAGACTCCAAATTATCAATGAAACTAAGCTCCAAATTAGATGAGCGGGACTAGTAGCTTTTTGCCTCCGAACAGTTTTGGCATCTCACTTTATCCTTTGAAATTCAGAATGATTGGCTTCTTTAGGAACTCTGAATCCAGATAGTGTTATTGACTCTCCTAGTTAAGTATGATGATTCTTGAACACAGCTACTTATTGAGTCTTGGCCGTGGCCCAAAGCACTCTGTCTTCCAGTATTACCACCGGATACATACATGCCACAGACACATAATTGGGTGAACCTTTTCAGATTGTGACTCAGCTTTGCTAAAGTCCCCAATTAGAGGTGTCCAGGGTTCTTAAGCACACTCTTATTGCCTTGGATCACAACTTTATTTCTTTCTTTTTCTTTCTTTTTCTCTTTCTCCCTTTTTTTTTCGTTTTTCTCTTTCTTTTTCTCTTTTTTTTTTTTTGTATTCACTGCTTTTTCTTGCTTCAAGAATCATTTTTATGATTTTTCAGATCCTCAGTAACATGTCTCCTTTTTCATCATTCTTTCAAGAGCCAACAATTTTAACATTCATGAATCACAAATTCAAAAGACATATGCACTGTTTAAGCATACATTCAGAAAACAAAAAGTATTGTCACCACATCAAACTAATTAAGCTAGTTTTAAAGATGAATTTGAAATCCTGTACTTCTTGTTCTTTTGTGATAAAAACAGTTTTCATTTAAGAAAGGTGATGGATTCATATTCATAGCTTTAAGGCATAGACACTAAGACACTAATGATCACAAGACACAAACATGGATAAACATAAAGCATAATTTTCGAAAAACAGAAGAATAAAGAACAAGGAGATTAAAGAACGGGTCCACCTTAGTGATGGCGGCTTGTTCTTCCTCTTGAAGGTCTTATGGAGTGCTTGAGCTCCTCAATGTTTCTTCCTTGCCTTTGTTGCTCCTCTCTCATGATCCTTTGATCTTCTCCAATTTCATGGAGGGAGATGCCATGTTCTTGGTGCTCTACCCTTAGTTGTCCCATGTTGGACTTAATTTTCCTAGGGAGGTGTTAATTTGCTCCCAGTAGTCTTGTGGAGGAGAGTGCATCCCTTGAGGTATCTCAGGGATTTCTTGATGAGAGGGGTCTCTTGTTTGCTCCATCTTTCTCTTGGTGATGGGCTTGAGGTCATGCCTTCTCAGTTGAACCGGCTTTGGATGCCATAAATGGTTATGGAAAAACAAAAAGTAATGCTTTTACCACACCAAACTTAAAAGGTTTGCTTGTCCTCGAGCAAAAGAAGGAAGAAGAGAGTAGTAGAAGAAGAAATGGAGGAGAGGGAGATGGCCTTGTGGTTAGGCCAAAAGGGGAAGAAATAGTGGTTTGAATTTGGATGGTGAGGTAAGTGGGGTTTTATGGAGGTGAGTGGTGAAGAGTGAGATGGGGTTTGATAGGTGAGGGGTTTGTGGGGATCCTGTGGGGTCCACAGATCCTTAGGTGTCAAGGAAAAGTCATCCCTGCACCAAATGGCATCAAAAATCACGTTTTGAGCCAATTCTGGCGTTAAACGCCGGGCTGGTGCCCATTCCTGGCGTTTAACGCCAGGTTCTTGCCCTTCTCTGGCGTTTAACGCCAGTCTGGTGCCCCTTTCTGGCGTTAAACGCCCAGAATGGTGCCAAACTGGGCGTTAAACGCCCAACTGCTAGCCTCACTGGCGTTTAAATGCCAGTGAGTTCTTCCTCCAGGGTGTGCTGTTTTTCTTCCCATTTTTCATTCTGTTTTTGCTTTTTTCATTGATTTTGTGACTTCTTATGATCATCAACCTACAAAAAAGATAAAATAACAAAAGGAAATAGTTAATTATAAAATATTGGGTTGCCTCCCAACAAGCGCTTCTTTAATGTCAGTAGCTTGACAGAGGACTCTCATGGAGCCTCATACATGATCAGAGCAATGTTGGAACCTCCCAACACCAAACTTAGAGTTTGAATGTGGGGGTTCAACACCAAACTTAGAGTTTGGTTGTGGCCTCCCAACACCAAACTTAGAGTTTGACTGTGGGGGCTCTATTTGTCTCTGATTTGAGGGAAGCTCTTCAAGCTTCCTCTCCATGGTGACAGAGGGATATCCTTGAGCCTTAAACACATAGGATTCTTCATTCACTTGAATGATCAGTTCACCTCCATCAACATCAATCACAGCCTTTGCTGTGGCTAGGAAGGGTCTGCCAAGGATGATGGATTCATCCATGCACTTCCCAGGATCTTGTCTCTTTTGAGGTAATTTCTGCCTAGACAAGTCATCCAGTTCTTTGGTGAGCAAGGGAGGTTCATCTTCCCAAGTCTCATTTCCAAATAACTTGTCATTTAGCTTCATGATTGCTCCAAGGTATTTAGCAACTTGCTCTTCAGTGACATACTCATCCTCTTCAGAGGAAGAACACTCATCAGAGCTCATGAAAGGCAGAAGTAAGTCTAATGGAATCTCTATGATCTCATTTTGAGCCTCAGATTCCCATGGTTCCTCATTGGGGAACTCAGAGGAGATTGGTGCACGCCCATTGAGGTCTTCCTCAGTGGCGTCCACCTCCTCTCTTTCCTCTCCATATTCTGCCATGTTTATGGCTTTGCACTCTCTTTTTGGATTTTCTTCTGTATTACTTGGGAGAGTACTAGGAGGGAGTTCAGTAATTTTCTTGCTCAGCTGTCCCACTTGTGCCTCCAAATTTCTAATGGAGGACCTTGTTTCATTCATGAAACTTTGAGTGGTTTTAATTAGATTAGAGACCATGGTTGCTAAGTCAGAGGGGTTCTGCTTAGGATTCTTTGTCTGTTGCTGAGAAGATGATGGAAAAGGATTACCATTGTTAAACCTGTTTCTTCCACCATTATTATTGAAACCTTGTTGAGGTCTCTCTTGATTCTTCCATGAGAGATTTGGGTGATTTCTCCATGAAGAGTTATAGGTGTTTCCATAGGGTTCTCCTAGGTAATTCACCTCTTCCATTGAAGGGTTCTCAGGATCATAGGCTTCTTCCTCAGATGAAGCTTCCTTAGTACTGCTTGGTGCATTTTGCATTCCAGATAGACTTTGAGAAATCAAATTGACTTGTTGAGTCAATATTTTGTTCTGAGCCAATATGGCATTCAGAATATCAATCTCAAGAACTCCTTTCTTCTGATTTGCCCCATTGTTCACAGGATTCCTTTCAGAAGTGTACATGAATTGGTTATTTGTAACCATTTCAATCAGCTCTTGAGCTTCTGTAGGCGTCTTCTTCAAATGAAGAGATCCTCCAGCAGAGCTATCCAAAGACATCTTGGATAGTTCAGAGAGACCATCATAGAAAATACCTATGATGCTCCATTCAGAAAGCATGTTAGAAGGACATTTTCTGATCAATTGTTTGTATCTTTCCCAAGCTTCATAGAGGGATTCTCCATCCTTCTGTCTGAAGGTTTGGACTTCCACTCTAAGCTTACTCCATCTTTGTGGTGGAAAGAACTTTGCCAAGAAGGCATTGACTAGCTTTTCCCAAGAGTCCAGGCTTTCTTTAGGTTGAGAGTCCAACCATATTCTAGCTCTGTCTCTTACAGCAAAAGGGAATAGCATCAGTCTATAGACCTCAGGGTCTACCCCATTAGTCTTGACTGTGTCACAGATTTGCAAGAATTCAGCTAAGAACTGATGAGGATCTTCCATTGGAAGTCCATGGAACTTGCAATTCTGTTGCATTAGAGAAACTAATTGAGGTTTAAGCTCAAAGTTGTTTGCTCCAATGGCAGGGATAGAGATGCTTCTCCCATAGAAATTGGGAGTAGGTGCAGTAAAGTCACCCAGCACCTTCCTTGCATTGTTGGCATTGTTGATATTTTCGGCTGCCATGTGTTTTTCTTCTTTGAAGAATTCGGTCAAGTCCTTTTAAAGAGAGTTGTGCTTTAGCTTCTCTTAGCTTTCTCTTTAAGGTCCTTTCAGGTTCAGGATCAGGCTCAACAAGAATGCTTTTGTCTTTGCTCCTGCTCATAAGAAAGAGAAGGGAACAAGAAAATGTGGAATCCTCTATGTCACAGTATAGAGATTCCTTGAAGTGTCAGAGGAAAAGAAGAGTAGAAGACAGAAGTGGAAAATTCGAACTTATCAAAGGAGATGAAGTTCGAATTTTTGCATTAAGGAATAGTGTTAGTCCAAAAGTAGAAAGATGTGAGAAGAAGGGAAGTGATTTTCGAAAATTAAGTAAAAGATTTTAAAAACATTTTGAAAAATACTAATTAATTTTCGAAAATAAGAGTGGGAAAGAATTCAATTGATTTTTGAAAAAGATTTTGAAATTAGAAACCAAAAAGATTTGATTGAAAACTATTTTGAAAAAGATGTGGTTAAGAAGATATGATTGGTTTTAAAAAGATGTGATTGAGAAGATATGATTTGAAAACAATTTTAAAAAGATATGATTTGAAAACAATTTGAAAAGATATGATTTTAAAAAAATTAATGACTTGCCTAACAAGAAAAGATATGATTCAAACATAAAACCTTCCTCAACAGAAAAGGCAAAAAATGTTCAATCACATCATTAATTGTTAGTAAGTATCTTTGAAAAAGGAAAGAAATTGATTTTGAAAACATTTGATTGAAAAGATATGATTTGAAAAAGATTTGATTTTGAAAAACTTTGAAAACTTGAAAAAAAATTGATTTTGAAAACAAAATCTTCCCCCTTGTGCCATCCTGGCGTTAAACGCCCAGAATGTGCACATTCTGGCGTTTAACGCCCAAACCTATACCTTTTTGGGCATTAACCGCCCAACCAGGCACCCTGGCTGGCGTTTAAACGCCAGTCTGTCTTCTTTACTGGGCATTTTTGAATGCCCAGTCTTTTTCTGTGTGATTCCTCTGCAGTATGTTCTGAATCTTCAATTCTCTGTATTATTGACTTGAAAAGACACAAATTAAAAATATTTTTGGATTTTTAATAATAAGGAAAAATTAAAATGCAACTAAAATCAAATAACAATGCATGCAAGACACCAAACTTAGCAGTTTGTATACTACTGACACTAACAAGATGAGAATGCACATGAGAAACAACAAAACACTCAAGTCAACAGAATTCAAAGATCAAAACAAGAAAATCATCAAGAACAACTTGAAGATTAATGAAGACACATGCATGAATGCAGTAAGAACAGAAACATGCAATTGACACTAAACTTAAGATGAGACTCTAGACTCAAACAAGAAGCATAAAATATTTTTGGTTTTTATGATTTTGTAAAATTTTTTTTTTTTTGGTTATTTTTCGAAAATTAAGTGAAAAGGAAAATAAAGGTATCAAAATTCTTAATTAGAATTCCAGGAATCATGCAATGTTAGTCTAAAGCTTTAGTCTAAAGGAATTAGACATAGCTAGCTAAGCTTCAGCAGGACATTGCATTCAAGAGCTCAATTGATGAGGATCAATCAGCTTTGGTGATGATAAGAACATCACCTTGAAACACTAGAATTCATTCTTAAGAACTCTGAAGAAAATACCTAATCTAAGCAACAAGATGAACCGTCAGTTGTCCATACACAAACAATCCCCGGCAACGGCGCCAAAAACTTGGTGCGCGAAATTGTGAACAATACTTTTCACAACTCTCATAATCCCTGGTCATGAACTCCAAAAACTTGGTGGTTCAATTCCATGGCATTACACAACTTCGCACAACTAACCAGCAAGTGCACTGGGTCGTCCAAGTAATACCTTACGTGAGTAAGGGTCGATCCCACGGAGATTGTTAGCATTGAAGCAAGCTATGGTCATCTTGCAAATCTTAGTCAGGCAGACTCAAATGGATATGGTGATGAACGAAAATAATATAAAAGATAAAGATAGTGATACTTATGTATATCATTGGTGTAAGAGCTTCAGACAAGCGTATGAAGATGCCTTCCCTTCCGTCTCTCTGCTTTCCTACTGCCTTCATCCAATCCTTCTTACTCCTTTCCATGGCAAGCTCGCGTAGGGTTTCACCGTTGTCAATGGCTACCTCCCATCCTCTCATTGGAAATACGTTCCTGATGCTCTGTCACAGCATAGGCTATCCATCTGTCGGTTCTCAATCAGGCCGGAATAGAATCCAGTGATTCTTTTGCGTCTGTCACTAACGCCCCGCCCTCAGGAGTTTGAAGCACGTCACAGTCATTCAATCATTGAATCCTACTCAGAATACCACAGACAAGGTTTAGACCTTCTGGATTCTCTTGAATGCCGCCATCATGTCCTGCCTATACCACGAAGATTCTGATTAAAGAATCCAAGAGATATTCACTAGAGCCTTGGTTGCTTGTAGAACAAAAGTGGTTGTCAGTCACCTTGTTCATAGGTGAGAATGATGATGAGTGTCACGGATCATCACATTCATCAAGTTGAAGAACAAGTGATATCTTAGAACAAGAACAAGCGGAATTGAATGGAAGAACAATAGTAATTGCATTAATACTCGAGGTACAGCAGAGCTCCACACCTTAATCTATGGTGTGTAGAAACTCCACCGTTGAAAATACATAAGCATAAGGTCTAGGCATGGCCGTGAGGCCAGCCTCCCAATGATCTAAGAACTAGATGTCCAAAGATGATAAATACAATAGTAAAAGGTCCTATATATAGAGAACTAGTAGCCTAGGGTGTACAGAGATGAGTAAATGACATAAAAATCCACTTCCGGGCCCACTTGGTGTGTGCTTGGGCTGAACAATGAAGCATTTTTCGTGTAGAGACTCTTCTTGGCGTTTAACTCCCGTTTTGGTGCCAGTTTGGGCGTTTAACTCCCATTCTTGTGCCAGTTTGGGCGTTTAACGCTGGGAATTCTGAGGGTGACTTTGAACGCCGGTTTGGGCCATCAAATCTTGGGCAAAGTATGGACTATTATATATTGCTGGAAAGCCCAGGATGTCTAATTTCCAACGCCGTTGAGAGCTCGCCAATTGGGCTTCTGTAGCTCCAAAAAATCCACTTCGAGTGCAGGGAGGTCAGAATCCAACAGCATCTGCAGTCCTTTTGAGTCTCTGGATCAGATTTTTGCTCAGGTCCCTCAATTTCAGCCAGAAAATACCTGAAATCACAGAAAAACACACAAACTCATAGTAAAGTCCAGAAAAGTGAATTTTAACTAAAAACTAATAAAAATATAATAAAAACTCAACTAAAACTACCAAAAACATACTAAAAACAATGCCAAAAAGCGTACAAATTATCCGCTCATCACAACACCAAACTTAAATTGTTGCTTGTCCCCAAGCAACTGAAAATCAAATAAGATAAAAAGAAGAGAATATACTATAGACTCCAAATTATCAATGAAACTAAGCTCCAAATTAGATGAGCGGGACTAGTAGCTTTTTGCCTCCGAACAGTTTTGGCATCTCACTTTATCCTTTGAAATTCAGAATGATTGGCTTCTTTAGGAACTCCGAATCCAGATAGTGTTATTGACTCTCCTAGTTAAGTATGATGATTCTTGAACACAGCTACTTATTGAGTCTTGGCCGTGGCCCAAAGCACTCTGTCTTCCAGTATTACCACCGGATACATACATGCCACAGACACATAATTGGGTGAACCTTTTCAGATTGTGACTCAGCTTTGCTAAAGTCCCCAATTAGAGGTGTCCAGGGTTCTTAAGCACACTCTTATTGCCTTGGATCACAACTTTATTTCTTTCTTTTTCTTTCTTTTTCTCTTTCTCCCTTTTTTTTCGTTTTTCTCCTTCTTTTTCTCTTTTTTTTTTGTATTCACTGCTTTTTCTTGCTTCAAGAATCATTTTTATGATTTTTCAGATCCTCAGTAACATGTCTCCTTTTTCATCATTCTTTCAAGAGCCAACAATTTTAACATTCATGAATCACAAATTCAAAAGACATATGCACTGTTTAAGCATACATTCAGAAAACAAAAAGTATTGTCACCACATCAAACTAATTAAGCTAGTTTTAAAGATGAATTTGAAATCCTGTACTTCTTGTTCTTTTGTGATAAAAACAGTTTTCATTTAAGAATGGTGATGGATTCATATTCATAGCTTTAAGGCATAGACACTAAGACACTAATGATCATAAGACACAAACATGGATAAACATAAAGCATAATTTTCGAAAAACAGAAGAATAAAGAACAAGGAGATTAAAGAACGGGTCCACCTTAGTGATGGCGGCTTGTTCTTCCTCTTGAAGGTCTTATGGAGTGCTTGAGCTCCTCAATGTTTCTTCCTTGCCTTTGTTGCTCCTCTCTCATGATCCTTTGATCTTCTCCAATCTCATGGAGGGAGATGCCATGTTCTTGGTGCTCTACCCTTAGTTGTCCCATGTTGGACTTAATTTTCCTAGGGAGGTGTTAATTTGCTCCCAGTAGTCTTGTGGAGGAGAGTGCATCCCTTGAGGTATCTCAGGGATTTCTTGATGAGAGGGGTCTCTTGTTTGCTCCATCTTTCTCTTGGTGATGGGCTTGAGGTCATGCCTTCTCAGTTGAACCGGCTTTGGATGCCATAAATGGTTATGGAAAAACAAAAAGCAATGCTTTTACCACACCAAACTTAAAAGGTTTGCTTGTCCTCGAGCAAAAGAAGGAAGAAGAGAGTAGTAGAAGAAGAAATGGAGGAGAGGGAGATGGCCTTGTGGTTAGGCCAAAAGGGGAAGAAATAGTGGTTTGAATTTGGATGGTGAGGTAAGTGGGGTTTTATGGAGGTGAGTGGTGAAGAGTGAGATGGGGTTTGATAGGTGAGGGGTTTGTGGGGATCCTGTGGGGTCCACAGATCCTTAGGTGTCAAGGAAAAGTCATCCCTGCACCAAATGGCATCAAAAATCACGTTTTGAGCCAATTCTGGCGTTAAACGCCGGGCTGGTGCCCATTCCTGGCGTTTAACGCCAGGTTCTTGCCCTTCTCTGGCGTTTAACGCCAGTCTGGTGCCCCTTTCTGGCGTTAAACGCCCAGAATGGTGCCAGACTAGGCGTTAAACGCCCAACTGCTAGCCTCACTGGCGTTTAAATGCCAGTGAGTTCTTCCTCCAGGGTGTGCTGTTTTTCTTCCCATTTTTCATTCTGTTTTTGCTTTTTTCATTGATTTTGTGACTTCTTATGATCATCAACCTACAAAAAAGATAAAATAACAAAAGGAAATAGTTAATTATAAAACATTGGGTTGCCTCCCAACAAGCGCTTCTTTAATGTCAGTAGCTTGACAGAGGACTCTCATGGAGCCTCATACATGATCAGAGCAATGTTGGAACCTCCCAACACCAAACTTAGAGTTTGAATGTGGGGGTTCAACACCAAACTTAGAGTTTGGTTGTGGCCTCCCAACACCAAACTTAGAGTTTGACTGTGGGGGCTCTATTTGTCTCTGATTTGAGGGAAGCTCTTCAAGCTTCCTCTCCATGGTGACAGAGGGATATCCTTGAGCCTTAAACACATAGGATTCTTCATTCACTTGAATGATCAGTTCACCTCCATCAACATCAATCACAGCCTTTGCTGTGGCTAGGAAGGGTCTGCCAAGGATGATGGATTCATCCATGCACTTCCCAGGATCTTGTCTCTTTTGAGGTAATTTCTGCCTAGACAAGTCATCCAGTTCTTTGGTGAGCAAGGGAGGTTCATCTTCCCAAGTCTCATTTCCAAATAACTTGTCATTTAGCTTCATGATTGCTCCAAGGTATTTAGCAACTTGCTCTTCAGTGACATACTCATCCTCTTCAGAGGAAGAACACTCATCAGAGCTCATGAAAGGCAGAAGTAAGTCCAATGGAATCTCTATGATCTCATTTTGAGCCTCAGATTCCCATGGTTCCTCATTGGGGAACTCAGAGGAGATTGGTGCACGCCCATTGAGGTCTTCCTCAGTGGCGTCCACCTCCTCTCTTTCCTCTCCATATTCTGCCATGTTTATGGCTTTGCACTCTCCTTTTGGATTTTCTTCTGTATTACTTGGGAGAGTACTAGGAGGGAGTTCAGTAATTTTCTTGCTCAGCTGTCCCACTTGTGCCTCCAAATTTCTAATGGAGGACCTTGTTTCATTCATGAAACTTTGAGTGGTTTTAATTAGATCAGAGACCATGGTTGCTAAGTCAGAGGGGTTCTGCTTAGGATTCTTTGTCTGTTGCTGAGAAGATGATGGAAAAGGTTTACCATTGTTAAACCTGTTTCTTCCACCATTATTATTGAAACCTTGTTGAGGTCTCTCTTGATTCTTCCATGAGAGATTTGGGTGATTTCTCCATGAAGAGTTATAGGTGTTTCCATAGGGTTCTCCTAGGTAATTCACCTCTTCCATTGAAGGGTTCTCAGGATCATAGGCTTCTTCCTCAGATGAAGCTTCCTTAGTACTGCTTGGTGCATTTTGCATTCCAGACAGACTTTGAGAAATCAAATTGACTTGTTGAGTCAATATTTTGTTCTGAGCCAATATGGCATTCAGAATATCAATCTCAAGAACTCCTTTCTTCTGATTTGCCCCATTGTTCACAGGATTCCTTTCAGAAGTGTACATGAATTGGTTATTTGTAACCATTTCAATCAGCTCTTGAGCTTCTGTAGGCGTCTTCTTCAAATGAAGAGATCCTCCAGCAGAGCTATCCAAAGACATCTTGGATAGTTCAGAGAGACCATCATAGAAAATACCTATGATGCTCCATTCAGAAAGCATGTCAGAAGGACATTTTCTGATCAATTGTTTGTATCTTTCCCAAGCTTCATAGAGGGATTCTCCATCCTTCTGTCTGAAGGTTTGGACTTCCACTCTAAGCTTACTCCATCTTTGTGGTGGAAAGAACTTTGCCAAGAAGGCATTGACTAGCTTTTCCCAAGAGTCCAGGCTTTCTTTAGGTTGAGAGTCCAACCATATTCTAGCTCTGTCTCTTACAGCAAAAGGGAATAGCATCAGTCTATAGACCTCAGGGTCTACCCCATTAGTCTTGACTGTGTCACAGATTTGCAAGAATTCAGCTAAGAACTGATGAGGATCTTCCATTGGAAGTCCATGGAACTTGCAATTCTGTTGCATTAGAGAAACTAATTGAGGTTTAAGCTCAAAGTTGTTTGCTCCAATGGCAGGGATAGAGATGCTTCTCCCATAGAAATTGGGAGTAGGTGCAGTAAAGTCACCCAGCACCTTCCTTGCATTGTTGGCATTGTTGATATTTTCGGCTGCCATGTGTTTTTCTTCTTTGAAGAATTCGGTCAAGTCCTTTTAAAGAGAGTTGTGCTTTAGCTTCTCTTAGCTTTCTCTTTAAGGTCCTTTCAGGTTCAGGATCAGGCTCAACAAGAATGCTTTTGTCTTTGCTCCTGCTCATAAGAAAGAGAAGGGAACAAGAAAATGTGGAATCCTCTATGTCAAAGTATAGAGATTCCTTGAAGTGTCAGAGGAAAAGAAGAGTAGAAGACAGAAGTGGAAAATTCGAACTTATCAAAGGAGATGAAGTTCGAATTTTTGCATTAAGGAATAGTGTTAGTCCAAAAGTAGAAAGATGTGAGAAGAAGGGAAGTGATTTTCGAAAATTAAGTAAAAGATTTTAAAACATTTTGAAAAATACTAATTAATTTTCGAAAATAAGAGTGGGAAAGAATTCAATTGATTTTTGAAAAAGATTTTGAAATTAGAAACCAAAAAGATTTGATTGAAAACTATTTTGAAAAAGATGTGGTTAAGAAGATATGATTGGTTTTAAAAAGATGTGATTGAGAAGATATGATTTGAAAACAATTTTAAAAAGATATGATTTGAAAACAATTTGAAAAGATATGATTTTAAAAAAATTAATGACTTGCCTAACAAGAAAAGATATGATTCAAACATAAAACCTTCCTCAACAGAAAAGGCAAAAAATGTTCAATCACATCATTAATTGTTAGTAAGTATCTTTGAAAAAGGAAAGAAATTGATTTTGAAAACATTTGATTGAAAAGATATGATTTGAAAAAGATTTGATTTTGAAAAACTTTGAAAACTTGAAAAAAAATTGATTTTGAAAACAAAATCTTCCCCCTTGTGCCATCCTGGCGTTAAACGCCCAGAATGTGCACATTCTGGCGTTTAACGCCCAAACCTATACCTTTTTGGGCGTTAACCGCCCAACCAGGCACCCTGGCTGGCGTTTAAACGCCAGTCTGTCTTCTTTACTGGGCATTTTTGAATGCCCAGTCTTTTTCTGTGTGATTCCTCTGCAGTATGTTCTGAATCTTCAATTCTCTGTATTATTGACTTGAAAAGACACAAATTAAAAATATTTTTGGATTTTTAATAATAAGGAAAAATTAAAATGCAACTAAAATCAAATAACAATGCATGCAAGACACCAAACTTAGCAGTTTGTATACTACTGACACTAACAAGATGAGAATGCACATGAGAAACAACAAAACACTCAAGTCAACAGAATTCAAAGATCAAAACAAGAAAATCATCAAGAACAACTTGAAGATTAATGAAGACACATGCATGAATGCAGTAAGAACAGAAACATGCAATTGACACTAAACTTAAGATGAGACTCTAGACTCAAACAAGAAGCATAAAATATTTTTGGTTTTTATGATTTTGTAAAATTTTTTTTTTTTTGGTTATTTTTCGAAAATTAAGTGAAAAGGAAAATAAAGGTATCAAAATTCTTAATTAGAATTCCAGGAATCATGCAATGTTAGTCTAAAGCTTTAGTCTAAAGGAATTAGACATAGCTAGCTAAGCTTCAGCAGGACATTGCATTCAAGAGCTCAATTGATGAGGATCAATCAGCTTTGGTGATGATAAGAACATCACCTTGAAACACTAGAATTCATTCTTAAGAACTCTGAAGAAAATACCTAATCTAAGCAACAAGATGAACCGTCAGTTGTCCATACACAAACAATCCCCGGCAACGGCGCCAAAAACTTGGTGCGCGAAATTGTAAACAATACTTTTCACAACTCTCATAATCCCTGGTCATGAACTCCAAAAACTTGGTGGTTCAATTCCATGGCATTACACAACTTCGCACAACTAACCAGCAAGTGCACTGGGTCGTCCAAGTAATACCTTACGTGAGTAAGGGTCGATCCCACGGAGATTGTTAGCATTGAAGCAAGCTATGGTCATCTTGCAAATCTTAGTCAGGCAGACTCAAATGGATATGGTGATGAACGAAAATAATATAAAAGATAAAGATAGTGATACTTATGTATATCATTGGTGTAAGAGCTTCAGACAAGCGTATGAAGATGCCTTCCCTTCCGTCTCTCTGCTTTCCTACTGCCTTCATCCAATCCTTCTTACTCCTTTCCATGGCAAGCTCGCGTAGGGTTTCACCGTTGTCAATGGCTACCTCCCATCCTCTCATTGGAAATACGTTCCTGATGCTCTGTCACAGCATAGGCTATCCATCTGTCGGTTCTCAATCAGGCCGGAATAGAATCCAGTGATTCTTTTGCGTCTGTCACTAACGCCCCGCCCTCAGGAGTTTGAAGCACGTCACAGTCATTCAATCATTGAATCCTACTCAGAATACCACAGACAAGGTTTAGACCTTCCGGATTCTCTTGAATGCCGCCATCATGTCCTGCCTATACCACGAAGATTCCGATTAAAGAATCCAAGAGATATTCACTAGAGCCTTGGTTGCTTGTAGAACAAAAGTGGTTGTCAGTCACCTTGTTCATAGGTGAGAATGATGATGAGTGTCACGGATCATCACATTCATCAAGTTGAAGAACAAGTGATATCTTAGAACAAGAACAAGCGGAATTGAATGGAAGAACAATAGTAATTGCATTAATACTCGAGGTACAGCAGAGCTCCACACCTTAATCTATGGTGTGTAGAAACTCCACCGTTGAAAATACATAAGCATAAGGTCTAGGCATGGCCGTGAGGCCAGCCTCCCAATGATCTAAGAACTAGATGTCCAAAGATGATAAATACAATAGTAAAAGGTCCTATATATAGAGAACTAGTAGCCTAGGGTGTACAGAGATGAGTAAATGACATAAAAATCCACTTCCGGGCCCACTTGGTGTGTGCTTGGGCTGAGCAATGAAGCATTTTTCGTGTAGAGACTCTTCTTGGCGTTTAACTCCCGTTTTGGTGCCAGTTTGGGCGTTTAACTCCCATTCTTGTGCCAGTTTGGGCGTTTAACGCTGGGAATTCTGAGGGTGACTTTGAACGCCGGTTTGGGCCATCAAATCTTGGGCAAAGTATGGACTATTATATATTGCTGGAAAGCCCAGGATGTCTACTTTCCAACGCCGTTGAGAGCGCGACAATTGAGCTTCTGTAGCTCCAGAAAATCCACTTCGAGTGCAGGGAGGTCAGAATCCAACAACATCTGCAGTCCTTTTGAGTCTCTGGATCAGATTTTTGCTCAGGTCCCTCAATTTCAGCCAGAAAATACCCGAAATCATAGAAAAACACACAAACTCATAGTAAAGTCCAGAAAAGTGAATTTTAACTAAAAACTAATAAAAATATAATAAAAACTCAACTAAAACTACCAAAAACATACTAAAAACAATGCCAAAAAGCGTACAAATTATCCGCTCATCAATCCTCTGAAGCACCTTAAGGATTTTCAAGTTGCATGTGCAACTGCGAGAAGACATGGAGCGGATGAAGCCGCGGTATTGGTCTTCACTTTCCCTTTCTCTTTGGAGGAAAAAGCAAAGGAGTGGTTTTATACTCAGCAGGGAGAAGTTAGATCCAATTGGAACTTGTTGCAGAAAGAATTCTTGGAAAAGTTCTACCCTCCTCAGAAAATAGACAAGCTGCGAAGAGAGATCTCTTGCATTGTGCAGTGAGATGGGGAGAGTTTGTATAAATATTGAGAGAGATTTAAGAAGTTGCTGGAGGCTTGCCCTCACCACTGGATTGATGAGTTAGTTTTGATCAGTTATTTCTGTCAAGGAATGCACCACCAAGACAAGCTTCTCCTGGATGCTGCAAGTGGAGGATCATTGACCAAAAATAAGACCACAGCAGAAGCATGGGAAGTTATATCAGACCTATCGGATTCAACTCAACACTCTAGGGCAAGGAGTTCGCCACCAAAAGCTGTGAGCGAGGTTTCTCCCTCCGGAGATGCTATTTTGACTAAGACCCTTGGTGAGATTATGATTTTGTTGCGGCGAATCACCCAAGGGCAACAAATCCCTCAAACTTTGATAAATACTCCACCTCAACCTCCTAGGACTGAAGGACCATCAAGGATATGTGGTGTTTGTACTTGTACTACTCATTACACCGATGAGTGCCCTCAAATCCAAGAGGACACTACATTGGCGGTTGCTAACCCTTACCCGGAAAGACCCAATTACAACCAAGGATCCTACCCACAAGGAGGTAATCTAAACCAAGGGTGGAGAGATAACTCAAACCAAAGGTGGATCCAAGCTCCCCAAGCTCAACCTAACCAAAATGCTCAAGTCTACTATCACCAATTCCCCCAAGGTCAACCACAATACCAACAACCATACCAACAACCCCCACAACCAAGCCCTTCCTTCCAAACAGTCGATCCAATCCCTCTTAAATTAACCAAGCCCTTCCCTCCAATCAATCCCACATGAATGACACAATTCACACCTTCATGCAAGAACAAAGAGAGTTCCATAAGAAACAAGATGCTTACATGGCTACAATAGCCGAAGCCCTCACCCGTTTGACTCTCCCTCCTCAAACTACACAAATCACCCAACAAGCTTCAACCTCAAGTAGTTTTCCCTCCCAACCTCAACCCAATCCTAAAGGAAACATAAATGTCATTACTCTTAGAAGTGGTACTAAGTTGGATAAGAATGTGGCTATACCTTCAAGGTTGAATGAGGAGACAAATAATGAGGAGGTAGGAGATGAAGTAGAGATGATAAGGAGTGAAAATGAAAATATTGATAAAAATGAGAAAGAACCACCGAAGGTCAAGGAGCCAAAGAGAAAGACCTTGCTTGAAGAGCCTTTGCCCATCCGATTCTCAACTTTATCCAAGAAAGCAAAGAAGCAAGAAGATCTTGACCCCACCGTGGTTAAAGTTTTTGAGAAAGTTGAAGTTACCGTCCCTCTCTTTCAAGCCATTCAATAAGTGCCAAAATATGCCAAGTTCCTCAAGGATATTTGCACTCACAAAGACAAGCTTCGCAACCTCAACAAAAAGCCGGTAGATGATTCTATCTCCTCTTTACTTCCTAAAAAATGCAATAATCTCGGCCCATGTTTGGTTACTTATTTGATTGGTGGGACTAAGTTCATGGACTGTATGTGAGATTTGGAGGCGTGTGTGAGCATCATGCCACTCCCCATCTATGAAAGACTGAACTTATCTCCCCTAAAGAGGTCCGGGGCGAGGATTGTATTAGCCGACAAGAGTACTGTGTCAGTTGTGGGGAATGTAGATAATGTCATAGTCAATATTCAAGGATTGCTCTTTCCAGCTGATTTTCACATATTGGAGACTCCTCCTATTGACTCAACCAAACCATCATCAATACTCCTTGGAAGACCATTTTTGAAGACTACCCATTTCAAGTTAGACGCACACTCGGGAGTCTATTCTTTTGAGGCAGATGGCAAGTTAGTCAAGTTCACTTTGGAGGACTCCAACAAATCCATCCTTGAGGCTTACTCTATTTTTGGGTGCGACATAGTTGAAGACAAAGTGAGTGCAGATGGCACGGAGCAAGGAAAAGAGGATAGTGCCAAGGAGTCAAATTCAAAGGATCATGCTTAACCAAAGCAAGCCAAGGAGTTTGAGATTTTCCTCCTTGGGAAATTTTCTAAGTGATCAAGAAAGCCATACAAGTCCAACTTAGGACTCTAAACCAAAGTGCTTGGTGGGAGACACCCTACCATGGTGACATTTTCCAATTCTATCTCTTGTTTATAAGTTTTTGAACTATTTGTTTTCTTGTGATACGATGCTTAGTGATGCACTACTATTTTGTGGTACATCTTGTGCTTTATTGAGTGGATTTTATCCACTAATCTCACACTTATTCACAGAATCCGCATGCTTTACAATTTCCTTCCTGATTTTGTGCTATGATTAAAAACATGCTTCTTTGGCCTTTAATTCACTATTTTTAATCCTCTCTTATTACCATTCGATGCCGTGATATGTGTGTTAAGTGTTTTCAGGTTTTATAGGGCAGCAATGACTTAGAGGATGGAAAGGAAGCATGCAAAAGTGGAAGGAATACAAGAAGCTAAAGGAACTGCAAAGCTGTCAACCCTGACCTCTCTGCAGTCAATTGATCATAAATTGAGCTATAAAGGTCTAAATGAGGCAGTTTCAGTTGTGCTGGAAAGCTAACATTCGGGGCTTCGCAACGATATATAATTCGACATAGTTGCCTTGCAGTTAGGCAACATGCATATGTGAAGCACACGTATGCGTGGATTGTGCGGCAGACAAGCAACGCGTACACGTGGACGACGCGTACGCGTGATGGAGCCACGTGCTGTATGTATCAGAAATCGCTGGGGGCAATTTTCTGGGCTGTTTTTGACCCAGTTTTTGGCCCAGAAAACACAGATTAGAGGCTGCAGAGTGGAGGAATCAAGAGACACTCTTATTATTCACAATTTTAGGTTTTAGATGTAGTTTCTAGAGAGAGGCTCTCTCCTCTCTCTTGGTTTTAGGATTTAGGATTTCTCTTAGTTTTAGGTTTATTTCTTCCCAATTCCAGGTTCAATGTTCCTTTAATTTAATTTCTCTTCTACTCTCATGTTTCCTTTGATTTTCTATTTAATGCAATTTGAGGTATTTTGTATTTGTTTGGGTTTAATATTCTATTGTTGCTTTTCTATGCTTTTATTTTATACATGCCAAGTATTGGACAAAATGCTTGGAAGGATGTTAGAGTAGGATTCTATGTTCTTGGCTTGGTTGAGTAATTGGTAACACTTGAGTTGTCAAACTCCTTTGTTGATTGATAATTGAAAGTTACTGATTGATTTGGATTCCACTAAAGCTAGTGTTTCCTTAGGAGTTGACTAGAACTTGAGGAATCAAATTGATTAGTCCACTTGACTTTCCTTCATTCGTTGAGGGTTAACTAACTGGGAGTAATGAACAATTCTCATCATAATTGATAAGGATAACTAGGATAGGATTTTCAGTTCTCATACCTTGCCAAGAGCTTACATAACTAATTATAAGAACACTTCCCTGCAATTTCTTGAGAGACGACCCGAGATTTAAATACATTGGCTATTAGTTTTATTAGGGGTTTGTTACTTGTGACAAACAATCTTTTGTATGAAAGCATTCTTATTGGTTTAGAAGCTATACTTTCAACAAGAACTTATTTGTGAACTTCCGGTGAGGGTTCGATGCCTGATTCTTTGTTCCCGGCTTTCATGAGCTATCTTCTTCTTGTAAGTCTATTTGTTCTTCATTTTTATGATTTAAATTAGTGAAATCCAGTTCATATTTGTTCTTGAAAGGTTTATTTACTTTTCACCAAGTTGGTAGAAACATTTTGCATTTAGCTGCATTCATACAGATAGGCTGCATCTCATACTTTCTACCATTCCTCTTCACTCTTATAGCTTATCTTGAGCTTAGCATGAGGACATGCTAATGTTTAATTGTGGGGAGATTTGATGCACCACTATTTCATGGTACATCTTGTGCTTAATTGAGTGGATTTTATCCACTGATCTCACACTTATTCACAGAATCCGCATGCTTTACGCTTTCCTTCCTGATTTTGTGCTATGATTGAAAACATGCTTCTTTGGCCTTTAATTCACTATTTTTAATCCTCTCTTATTACCATTCGACGCCGTGATATGTGTTAAGTGTTTTCAGGTTTCATAGGGTAGGAATGACTTAGAGGATGGAAAGGAAGCATGCAAAAGTGGAAGGATACAAGAAGCTGAAGGAACTGCAAAGCTGTCAACCCTGACCTCTTCGCACTCCATCGATCATAACTTGAGCTACAGAGATCCAGATGAGGCAATTTTAGTTACATTAGAAAGATAACATCCAGTGCTTCGCAACGATATATAATTTGCCCTAGTTGCCTTGCGGTTAAGTGACGCGCACGCGTGAAGCACGTGTACGCGTGGATTGTGCGGCAGACAAACGACGCGTACGCATGGACAACGCGTACGCGTGACGGAGCCATGTGCTGTACGTATCAAAAATCGCTGGGGGCGATGTCTGGGCTATTTTTGACCCAGTTTTTACCCCAGAAAACACAGATTAGAGGCTGCAGAGTGGAGGAATCAAGGACAACTTCACATTCACATAATTTTAGGTTTTAGATGTAGTTTCTACAGAGGGAGGCTCTCTTCTCTCTCTAGGATTTAGGATTCCTAGTTCTAAGTTTTGGATCGGATAATTGAAGTGAGTTACTACCTCTGTAGAGTCTTTATTATTCTAGTTTATTTCCTTATTCCTTTACTCTTTTGATTTACATTTGTCTTATTCACGGATTACATATGAATATTTTTTATTTTGGGATTAATTAATGCAAAGATACTTTTCCATTTAATTTTATTATTTCTTGATTATTTTCAATCGAGTTTTATTATCATGTCTTCTTTCTACTCCCCTCACATGAATGCAAAAATGGAATCTATGTCAATGGAGTAGGCCACGAACTTGGTTTTGGAGTTGATTAATAGGAGACCCTTGAGTTGGAAAGACTTAAGAGTTTAATTGGTAATTGGAAGTTGTTGGCCTGCTCTCTAGTTACTAATGCTAGTCCTTCCCAAGGGAGAGGATTAGGACTTGTGAATAGAAGTTGGCTTAACTACTTGACTTTTCTTCACTCGTTGAGGGTTAACTAAGTAGAAACAACAACCTATTACTATTGATCTTGGGAAATCCAACAAGGATAGAACTTCTGATTAATTTTCTCCTAGCCAAGAGCTTTTCTAGTTATTAGTTTACTTCTTTCGCAATTTACTTTTCTTGTTCCTTAATCCAAAATCCCAAAAGATACCTTTTTCATTACCAATAACAAGAACAATTCCCTGCAATTCCTTGAGAGACGACCCGAGGTTTAAATACTTCGGTTATTGATGAGTGGGTAATTTATACGCTTTTTGGCATTGTTTTTAGGTAGTTTTTAGTATAATCTATTACTTTTAGGGTTGTTTTCATTAGTTTTTATGCTAAATTCATATTTCTGGACTTTACTACGAGTTTGTGTGTTTTTCTGTGATTTCAGGTATTTTCTGGCTGGAATTGAGGGACCTGAGCAAAACTCTGAAAGAAAGCTGACAAAGGACTGCTGATGCTATTGGAATCTGACCTCCCTGCACTCAAAATGCAGTTTTTGGATCTATAGAACTTCAAATGACGCGCTCTCAACGGAGTTGGAAAGTAGACATCCAGAGCTTTCCAGAAATATATAATAGTCCATACTTTATTCGTAATTAGACGATGTAAACTGGCGCTCAACGCCAGTTCCATGCTGCATTCTGGAGTCAAACGCCAGAAACATGTCACAACCCAGAGTTGAACGCCCAAAACACGTTACAACTTGGCGTTCAACTCCAAGAGAAGCCTCAACTTGTGGATAGATCAAGCTCAGCCCAAGCACATACCAAGTGGGCCCCGGAAGTGGATTTATGCATCAATTACTTACTTCTGTAAACCCTAGTAGCTAGTCTAGTATAAATAGGATAGTTTACTATTGTATTGGAGATCTTTGATCAGTTTATGCGATCTTAGACATTGGGGGGGCTGGCCATTCGGCCATTCCTGGACCTTTCACTTATGTATTTTCAACGGTGGAGTTTCTACACACCATAGATTAAGGGTGTGGAGCTCTGTTGTACCTCAAGTTTTAATACAATTACTATTATTTTCTATCCAATTCGATTTATTCCTGTTCTAAGATATTCGTTGCACTTCAAGTTGATGAATGTGATGATCCGTGACACTCATCATCCTTCTCACCTATGAACGCGCGCGAATGACAACCACTTCCGTTCTACCTTAGACCGGGTGCATATCTCTTGGATTCCTTAATCAGAATCTTTGTGGTATAAGCTAGAATTGATGGCGGCATTCATGGGAATCCGGAAAGTCTAACCTTGTCTGTGGTATTCCGAGTAGGATTCCGGGATTGAATAACTGTGATGAGCTTCAAACTCCTGAAGGCTGGGCGTTAGTGACAGACGCAAAAGAATTACTGGATTCTATTCCAACCTGATTGAGAACCGACAGATGATTAGCCGTGCTGTGACAGAGCATTTGGACCTTTTTCACTGAGAGGATGGGATGTAGCCATTGACAACGATGATGCCCTACATACAGCTTTTCATGGAAAGGAGTAAGAAGGCTTGGATGAATGTAATAAGAAAGTAGAGATTCGGAAGGAACACAGCACCTCCATGCACCTATCTGAAATTCCCACCATTGGATGAGTAACTTTATCTTTATTTCCTGTTTATTTTATTTATCTTTTGAATATCTAATCCAATCATATTTGAATCCGCCTGACTGGGATTTACAAGATGACCATAGCTTGCTTCATACCAACAATCTCTGTGGGATCGACCCTTACTCACGTAAGGTTTATTACTTGGACGACCCAGTACACTTGCTGGTTAGTTGAGCGAAGTTGTGGAAAGAAAGTGCTGAGTTAATGGATGCACATACCAAAGAGCCATTATTGATGATCACAATTTCGCCCACCAAGTTTTTGGCGCCGTTGCCGGGGATTGTTCGAGTTTGGACAACTGACGGTTCATCTTGTTGCTCATATTAGGTAATTTTCTTTTCAAAAAGTTTTCAAAAATTTTTCAAAATTTTTCTTTGTTTTCGTTTTTCCAAAAAAAAATTTATTATTTTCAAAAAAATTTTTAAATTATTCTATGGCTTCAAAACTTTCAAGAGTGAATTCTAGAGTTTCATGGTAATATGTTGAATCCTAGCTGGCTGTAAAGCCATATCCAAACTCCTTTGGGATTGGTCTTCAACAAACCAACAAATTGGGTATGTAAATGGTGTGGATGACTTATCATCTGTTGCATGCCTGATTTGTATCTCCTAAAGCTGACTGGCTATTAAGTCATGTCAAACCCTTTGATTGGAGCTTTGGGCTAATATTGAAATATTATTGGAATTCTTCTTAAAGATTTTGAATTTCTTATTTTCTTTTTCCTATATATTTTTCAAAAAAATAAAAGAAAATACAAAAAAATTAGAAAATCATAAAAACCAAAAATATTTTATGTTTCTTGTTTGAGTCTTGTGTCATGTTTTAAGTTTGGTGTCAATTGCATGTTTTAAAAAAATTATTATTATGCATTTTTCAAAAATTTCATGCATTCATAGTGTTCTTCATGATCTTCAAGTTGTTCTTGGTAAGTCTTCTTGTTTGATCTTGATGATTTCTTGTTTTGTGTCTTTTATTATTTTTCATATGCATTTTTGCATTCATAGTGTCCATGCATTAAAGATTTCTAAGTTTGGTGTCTTGCATGTTTTCTTTGCATCAAAAATTTTTCAAAATTATGTTCTTGATGTTCATCATGATCTTCAAAGTGTTCTTGGTGTTCATCTTGACATTCATAGTGTTCTTGCATGCATCTTGTGTTTTGATCCAAAATTTTTTTGTTTTGGGTCATTTTTATGTTTTTCTCTCTCATCATTAAAAATTCAAAAAAAATCAAAAAATATCTTTTCTTTATTTCTCTCCAAATTTTCGAAAATTTGAGTTGACTTAGTCAAAAAAATTTTAAAATTAGTTGTTTCTTACAAGTCAAGTCAAATTTTCAATTTTAAAAAATCTTATCTTTTCAAAACTTTTTCAAAAAAATCAAATCTTTTTCATTTTTTATCTCAAATTTTCAAAATCTTTTTCTTAATTTTATCTCAAATTTTTGAAATTACACTAACAAATAATGTGATTGATTCAAAAATTTGAAGTTTGTTACTTTCTTGTTAAGAAAGGTTCAATCTTTAAATTTTAGAATCTTATCTTTTAGTTTCTTGTTAGTTAAGCAATTAATTTTAATTTTAAAAATTAAATCTTTTTCAATCCTATCTTTTTATCATATCTTCTTATCTTATCTTTTTATCATATCTTTTTCAAAATTTTATCTTTTCAAAAAAAAAAATTTGATTTCTAAATATCTTATCTAACTTCTTATCTTTTTATCTTCTTATGTTTTCAAATTTGATTCTAATATCTTTCTCAACTAACTATTTGACTTTTTGTTTGTTTCTTATCTTTTCAAAACCACCTAACTACTTCTCCCTCTCTAATTTTCGAAAATATCTCATCCCTTTTTCAAAATTCTTTTTAAATTAATTGATTGTTTTAAATTTTAATTTTAATTATATCTTATCTTTAATTTTTGAAAATTATTAACTACTTTTTCAAAATTATTTTCGAATTCTCCCTCTCTTCTCTTCTTCTATTTATTTATTTATTTACTAACACTTCTCTTCATCTCAATATCACTTCTCTTATCCTTACTCTTTATTCAGACTATTCATTCTCTTTTCTTTATCCCCTTTCTTCTACTAATAATAAGAATCCTCTTTACTGTGACATAGAGGATTCCTCTTTCTTTTCTTGTTCTCTTCTTCCCTATATGAACAGGAATAAGGAAAAAGACACTCTTGTTGAAGCTGATCCAGAACCTGAAAGGACTCTAAAAAGGAAACTAAGAGAAGCCAAATTACAACAATCTAGAGGCAACCTTTCTGAAATTTTGAACAAGAGAAGGAGATGGCAGCCGAACCCAACAACAATAATGCAAGGAGGATGCTTGGTGATTTCACTAAACCAACGTCCAAGTTTGATGGAAGAAGCATCTCAATTCCTGCCATTGGAGCAAACAACTTTGAGCTGAAACCTCAATTAGTTGCTTTGATGCAACAGAACTGCAAGTTTCATGGACTTCCATCTGAAGATCCTTATCAGTTTTTAACTGAGTTCTTGCAGATTTGTGAGACTGTTAAGACAAATGGAGTAGATCCTGAAGTCTACAGGCTCATGCTTTTCCCCTTTGCTGTAAGAGACAGAGCTAGAACATGGTTGAACTCACAACCTAAAGATAGCCTGGACTCCTGGGATAAGCTGGTTACTACCTTCTTGGATAAATTCTTTCCTCCTCAAAAGTTGAGCAAGCTTAGAGTGGATGTTCAGACCTTCAAGCAAAAAGATGGTGAATCCCTCTATGAAGCTTGGGAAAGATATAAGCAGATGACCAAAAAGTGTCCTTCTGACATGTTTTCAGAATGGATCATATTAGATATATTCAATTATGGTCTATCTGAGTTTTCCAAGATGTCATTGGACCATTCTGCAGGTGGATCCATTCACCTAAAGAAAACGCCTGCAGAAGCTCAAGAACTTATTGACATGGTTGCAAATAACCAATTCATGTACACTTCTGAGAGGAATTCCGTGAATAATGGGACGCCTCAGAGGAAGGGAGTTCTTGAAATTGATGCTCTGAATGTCATATTGGCTTAGAAAAAAGTGTTGACTCAGCAAGTCAACATGATCTCTCAAAGTCTGAATGGATGGCAAAATGCATCCAACAGTACCAAAGAGGCAACTTCTGAAGAAGCTTATGATCTTGAGAACCCTGCAATAGCAGAGGTACATTACATGGGTGAACCTTATGGGAACACCTATAATTCATCATGGAGAAATCATCCAAATTTCTCATGGAAGGATCAACAAAAGCCTCAACAAGGCATTAATAATGGTGGAAGAAACAGGCTAAGCAATAACAAGCCTTTTCCATCATCTTCTCAGCAACAGATAGAGAATTTTGAACAGATCCCCTCTAACTTATCAAACATAGTCTCTGATCTGTCTAAGGCCACTTTAAGTTTCATGAGTGAAACAAGATCCTCCATTAGAAATTTGGAGGCACAAGTGGGCCAGCTGAGTAAGAAAATCATTGAAACTCCTCCCAGTATTCTCCCAAGCAATACAGAAGAGAATCCAAAAGGAGAGTGCAAGGCCATTGATGTAATCAATATGGCCGAATGCACAAGGGAGGAGAAGGACGAACATCCTAGTGAGGAAGACCTCCTAGGACGTCTCTCAAACAAGAAGGAGTTCCCTATTGAGGACCTAAAGGAATCTGAAGCTCATATAGAGACCATAGAGATTCCACTAAATCTCCTTCTGCCATTCATAAGCTCTGAAGACTATTCTTCCTCAGAAGAGGATGAAGATGTGACTGGAGAGCAAGTTGCTCAATATCTAGAAGCCATCATGAAGCTGAATACCAAGTTATTTGGTAATGAGACTTGGGAAGGTGAACCTCCCTTGCTCATTAGCGAACTTGATACATGGGTTCAGCAAACTTTACCTCAAAAGAAACAAGATCCTGGGAAATTCTTAATACCCTGTACCATAGGCACCATGACCTTTGAAAAAGCTCTGTGTGACATAGGGTCAGGCATAAATCTTATGCCACTCTCTGTAATGGAGAAACTGAGGATCATTGAGGTACAGCCTGTCTTATTCTCATTACAATTGGCAGACAAGTCAGTAAGACAAGCTTATGGATTAGTAGAGGACGTGTTAGTAAAGGTTAAAGGCCTTTACATCCCTGCTGATTTCATAATCTTAGACACTAGAAAGGAGGAGGATGAATGCATCATCCTTGGAAGACCTTTCCTAGCCACAGCAGAAGCTGTGATAGATGTTAACAGAGGAGAATTAGTCCTTCAATTGAATGGGGACTATCTTGTGTTTAAGGCACATGACCATCCCTCTGTAACAAAAGAGAGTAAGCATGCAGAGCTTCTCTCAGTACAGAGTCAAAAAGAGCCCCCACAATCAAACTCTAAGTTTGGTGTTAGGAGGCCACAACCAAACTCTAAGTTTGGTGTTGAGAAGACCCCACATTCAAACTCTAAGTTTGGTGTTGGGAAACCTTCATCATGCTCTGAACTTCTCTAAGGCTCCATGAGAGCCCACTGTCAAGCTAGTGACATTAAAAGAGCGCTTGTTGGGAGTGACGTTAGGATTTTTGCCAGCAAAGAATTTCATAAAAACAGTCACGTTGTAGATATAGTCTCTAAACCGACAGAAATCCCTTCGTACAAACGTTTTGGTTGTCACAAGTAACAAACCCCTTAAAAATTATTAACCGAGTATTTAAACCTCGGGTCGTCTTCTCAAGGAATTGCAGGGAGGTATGTTCTTATTATTGGCTATGAAAAAGATAAAATTAGGGTTTTGGATTATGGTAAAAGGTTAGTAAAGCAATGGCAGAGGGAATAAAATAATAACAATAAACATAAACTTTTGGCAAGGTATTAGAAATTGGAAGTCCAGACCGAATTATCCTTATCAATGATAATAAAAACTAAATCTCAATTTCACTTAGTTAACCCTTACTTAAAGCAGAGGAAGGTCAAGTGACTAATTTATTTGATCTTCAAATCCGAGTTAATTCCTAAGAAAAGATTGGGATTATTGAAGTTCAATTCAATTAGAGGAGATAACTTATGCTATTGAATTGGATAACTCCTGAGTTACTGATTTCTTAACCAAAACCAAAAGGAAAGAAAATTGAAGCTACTGGAATAAAAATGCCTTCAGATGGGAAGCAATAATCATGTAAATAAAAGAAAGCAATAATAACTGAAATACCTCAAATAATATTAATTCAAAGAAAATCATAACATGAAAGGTTCACAAGCCAATTGGGCAACATAAATCAGATGCAAGTAAAAGCATTAGAGTATTCCAAATAGAAGAGAAATATAAAGTAATAGGAATATTAAACCTGGGATCGAGAGTCACTCTTAAAAACTAAGAGAAGTCCTAAATCCTAATCCTAAGAGAAAGAGAGAGGAGAGAACCTCTCTCTCTAAAACTACATCTAAAACATGAAAAGTGAATTGTGAGTGAATAATTATGAATACATGCATTCCCCCACTTTATAGCCTCTAATCTATGTGTTCTGGGCTGAAAACTGGGTCAAAAGCAGCCCAGAAGTCACTTCCAGCGCTTTCTGGTCCATACAGGTCGCGGAAAAGTGATGCAGCCGCAAGGCTCACGCGGCCGCGCGGGTTGCTTTCCTGCCAGGTCACGCGTCCGCGTGACTCACGCGTTCGCGTCACCTGGCATCGGGGCAGCTATGGGAAATTATATATCAAATCGAAGCCCCGGACGTTAGCTTTCTAACGCAACTGGAACCGCGTCGTTTGGACCTCTGTAGCTAAAGTTATAGCCATTTGAGTGCGAAGAGGTCAGGCTGGACAGCTTAGCAGTTTCTCCAACTTCTTGTATTCCTTCCACTTTTGCATGCTTCCTTTCCATCCTCTGAGTCATTCCTGTCTTGTAATCTCTGAAATCACTTAACACACATATCAAGGCATCTAATGGTAATAAGAGAGGATTAAACATAGGGAATTTAAGGCCAAAGAAGTATGTTTTCAATCAAAGCACATAATTAGGAAGGCAAATGTAAAACCATGCAAATAGTATGAATAAGTGGGTAAAGAGTTGATAAAAACCACTCAATTGAGCACAAGATAAACCATGAAATTTGGGTTTATCACGGAGGCAACCCAATTTTTATTTATCTAATTTTATTTTTATTTTATTGTTCTTTTGTGTTTTATTAGGTACATGATCATGTGGAGTCACGAAAAAAATATTAAAATTAAAAATAGAATCAAAAACAGCGGAAAAAAAAATCACACCCTGGAGGAAGGACTTACTGGCATTCAAACGCCAATAAGGTGCATCTGGCTAGCGTTCAACGCTAGAATAGAGCATGGATTTGGCGCTGAACGCCAGAAACAAGCAACATCCTGGCATTTGGACGCTAGGAATATGCCCTGAGGAAAGCTGGCGCTGAACGCCAGTAACAAGCATGGAATTGGCGTTCAACGCCAGAAACATGCTGCACATGGGCGCTGAACGCCCAGAACGTACATCACTTCGGCGTTTAAACGCCAGAATGGTATGCTAAGGCATTTTACATGCCTAATTGGTGCAGGGATGTAAATCCTTGACACCTCAGGATTTGTGGACCCCACAGGATCATCTCAGGATCTGTGGACCCCACAGGATCCCCACCTAATATATTCCCACCTTCCCTCCTAATAATCCTATAACACACTTTTCCAAAAATCCTTCACCAATCACCTCAATCTCTCTTCCCAATTACCCTTCACCACTCACATCCATCCACTCTTCCCCATAAACCCCACCTACCTTCAAAATTCAAAAATCGTTCCCACCCAAACCCACCCTAAATGGCCGAACCTACCCTCTCTCCTTTCCTTATATAAACCCCTCCATTCTACTTCATTTTCACACAACACAACCCCCTCTTCTATACCTTGGCCGAATACACCTACCCCTCACTCTCCTCCATTTTTCTCTTCTTCTTCTTCTTCTCTTCTTTCTTCTCTGTCTCGAGGGCGAGCAATATTTTAAGTTTGGTGTGGTAAAAGCATAAGCTTTTTGTTTTTCCATTACCATTTATGGCACCTAAGGCCGGAGAATCCTCTAGAAAAGGGAAAGGGAAGACAAAAGCTTCCACCTTCGAGTCATGGGAGATGGAAAGATTCATCTCCAAAGCCCATCAAGACCACTTCTATAATGTTGTGGCAAAGAAGAAGGTGATCCCTGAGGTCCCTTTCAAGCTCAAAAAAAATTAGTATCCGGAGATCCGACATGAAATCTGAAGAAGAGGTTGGAAAGTCCTAACCAATCCCATGCAACAAGTTGGGATTTTAATGGTTCAAGAGTTCTATGCCAATGTATGGATCACTAGGAACCATGATCAAAGTATGAACCCGAATCCAAAGAACTATCTCACAATGGTTCGGGGGAAATACTTAGATTTTAGTCCGGAAAATGTGAGGTTAGCATTCAACTTGCCCATGATGCAAGGAGATGCACGCCCCTACACTAGAAGGGTCAACTTTAATCAAAGGTTGGACCAAGTCCTTATGGACATATGTGTGGAAGGAGCTCAATGGAAAAGAGACTCCAAAGGCAAGCCGGTTCAACTAAGAAGACTGGACCTCAAGCCTTTGGCTAGAGGATGGTTGGAGTTCATTCAACGCTCCATCATCCCCACTAGCAACCGATCTGAAGTTACTGTGAATCGGGCCATCATGATTCATAGCATCATGATTAGAGAGGAAGTAGAAGCTCATGAAGTCATCTCCCATGAATTCTACAAAATAGCCGATAAGTCCTCTACTTTGGCAAGACTAGCTTTTCCTCATCTTATTTGCCATCTATGTTACTCAGCTGGAGTTATCATAGAAGGAGACATCCTCATTGAGGAGGACAAGCCCATCACTAAGAAAAGGATGGAGCAAACAAGAGAGCCCACTCATGGAACCCAAGAGACGCATGAGGAAGCTCATCACCAAGAAATCCCGGAGATGCCTCAAGGGATGCACTTTCCTCCCAACAACTATTGGGAACAACTCAACACTTCCTTAGAAGATTTGAGTTACAATGTGGAACAATTAAGGGTGGAACATCAAGAGTACTCCATCATTCTCCATGAAATAAGAGAAGATCAAAGAGCAATGAGGGAGGAGCAATAAAGGCAAGGAAGGGACATAGAAGAGCTTAAGGACATCATTGGTCCTTCAAGAAGAAGACGCCACTAAGGTGGACTCATTCCTTGTTCTTATATTTTTCTGCTTTTTGGTTTTTATATTATATGTTCATCTATGTTTTGTGTCTCTACTTCATGATCATTAGTATTTATAACTATGTCTTAAGGCTATGAATAATTCCATTAATCCTTCACCTCTCTTAAATGAAAAATGTTTTTAATTCAAAAGAACAAGAAGTACATGAATTTCGAATTTATCCTTGAATTTAGTTTAATTATATTGATGTGGTGACAATACTTTTTGTTTTTTGAATGAATGATTGAACAGTGCATATTTTTGATCTTGTTGTTTATGAATGTTAAAATTGTTGGCTCTTGAAAGAATGATGAACAAAGAAAAATGTTATTGACAATCTGAAAAATCATGAAATTGATTCTTGAAGCAAGAAAAAGCATTGAAAAAGCAAAAGCTTGCGAAAAAAAAATAGAAACAAAAAGAAAAAGCAAGCAGAAAAAGCCAATAGCCCTTAAAACCAAAAGGCAAGGGTAAAAAGGATCCAAGGCTTTGAGCATCAATGGATAGGAGGGCCCAAGGAAATAAATCCAGGCCTAAGTGGCTAAATCAAGCTATCCCTAACCATGTGCTTGTGGCATGAAGGTCCAAGTGAAAAGCTTGAGACTGAGTGGTTAAAGTCGTGATCCAAAGCAAAAAAAAGAGTGTGCTTAAGAGCTCTGGACACCTCTAACTGGGGACTCTAGCAAAGCTGAGTCACAATCTGAAAAGGTTCACCCAGTCATGTGTCTGTGGCATTTATGTATCCGGTGGTAATACTGGAGAACAAAATGCTTAGGGCCACGGCCAAGACTCATAAAAGTAGCTGTGTTCAAGAATCAACATACTTAACTAGGAGAATCAATAACACGATCTGAAATTCTAAAGTTCCTATAGAAGCCAATCATTCTAAACTTCAAAGGAAAAAGTGAGATGCCAAAACTGTTCAGAAGCAAAAGCTACAAGTCCCGCTCATCTAATTAGAATTAATATTCATTGATATTTTGGGATTTATATTATATTCTCTTCTTTTTATCCTAGTTGATTTTTAGTTGCTTGGGGACAAGCAACAATTTAAGTTTGGTGTTGTGATGAGCGGATAATTTATACGCTTTTTGGCATTGTTTTTAGGTAGTTTTTAGTATAATCTAGTTACTTTTAGGGATGTTTTCATTAGTTTTTATGCTAAATTCACATTTCTGGACTTTACTATGAGTTTGTATGGTTTTCTGTGATTTCAGGTATTTTCTGGCTGGAATTGAGGGACCTGAGCAAAATTCTGAAAGAAAGCTGACAAAGGACTGCTGATGCTGTTGGAATCTGACCTCCCTAAACTCAAAATGAATTTTTTGGAGCTACAGAACTCCAAATGATGCGCTCTCAATGCCGTTGGAAAGTAGACATCCAGAGCTTTCCAGCAATATATAATAGTTCATACTTTATTCGTAATTAGATGACGTAAACTGGCGCTCAACGCCAGTTCCTTGCTGCATTCTAGAGTCAAACGCCAGAAACACGTCACGACCCAAAGTTGAACGCCCAAAACACGTTACAACTTGGCGTTCAACTCCAAGAGAAGCCTCATCTCGTGGATAGATCAAGCTCAGCCCAAGCACACACCAAGTGGGCCCCGAAAGTGGATTTATGCATCAATTACTTACTTCTGTAAACCCTAGTAGCTAGTCTAGTATAAATAGGATAGTTTACTATTGTATTGGAGATCTTTGATCAGTTTATGCGATCTTAGACATTGGGGGGCTGGCCATTCGGCCATGCCTGGACCTTTCACTTATGTATTTTCAACGGTGGAGTTTCTACACACCATAGATTAAGGGTGTGGAGCTTTGCTGTACCTCATATTTTAATACAATTACTATTATTTTCTATCCAATTCGATTTATTCCTGTTCTAAGATATTCGTTGCACTTCAACTTGATGAATGTGATGATCTGTGACACTCATCATCATTCTCACCTATGAACGCACGTGACTGACAACCACTTCCGTTCTACCTTAGACCGGGCGCATATCTCTTGGATTCCTTAATCAGAATCTTCGTGGTATAAGCTAGAATTGATGGCGGCATTCATGGGAATCCGGAAAGTCTAACCTTGTCTATGGTATTCCGAGTAGGATTCCGGGATTGAATGACTGTGACGAGCTTCAAACTCCTGAAGGCTGGGCGTTAGTGACCGACAGATGATTAGCCGTGCTATGACAGAGCATTTGGACTTTTTTCACTGAGAGGATGGGATGTAGCCATTGACAACAGTGATGCCCTACATACAGCTTGCCATGGAAAGGAGTAAGAAGGCTTGAATGAATGTAATAAGAAAGTAGAGATTCGAAAGGAACACAGTACCTCCATGCACCTATCTGAAATTCCCACCATTGGATTACATGAGTAACTTTATCTTTATTTCCTGTTTATTTTATTTATCTTTTGAATATCTAATCCAATCATATTTGAATCCGCCTGACTGGGATTTACAAGATGACCATAGCTTGCTTCATACCAACAATCTCTGTGGGATCGACCCTTACTCACGTAAGGTTTATTACTTGGACGACCCAGTACACTTGCTGGTTAGTTGAGCGAAGTTGTGGAAAGAAAGTGCTGAGTTAATGGATGCACATACCAAAAAGCCATTATTGATGATCACAATTTTGCCCCACCAGTTATCAATTTTATTAGGGGTTTGTTACTAGTGACAAACAATCTTTTGTATAAAATGATTCTTGTTGGTTTAGAAGCTTTACTTTCAACGAGCTTCTATTTGTAAAATTCTGAACCACGCAAAAATCCGTTCAACAAAATGGCGCCGTTGCTGGGGAATTGCAAACGTGTGCCTTATTATTGGTTATTGTAAATATTTGCTTTTTACATGTTTGATAGTTTTTGTTAGTTTATGAATTAGTTGCTTATTTTTACTAATTTTTGTTTTTATTTTCTTTAGCTACTATGAACTCTCACCCCTTTGGCTATGAGTTTGGTCACAATTGTGTTGCAGGAAGAGGAGATTACAATGAGAATATGCATCAAGGATGGGAGAATCAAAGATGGGAGGAGCCACAAGGATTTGATCAACCCTCTTGGCAACAACCACCTCCAATGGACTGTCAACAACCATTCTGTGATGCATATCAAGGCAATGGTCATGGTGGACCTTTCCGTGACAATCAACACCCACCACACTATACCTATGAGCCCCCTCCTCAATATAACTTTGAACCACCATACTCACAAGTCCTTTTCCACCATTCACCTCCATATGACCCTAACCCTTATCCACCTTATGAACCATACTTAGAACCACCCCCATTCCAGCACAATTACTCCTAAGAACCACAACGTCAATATACACCATCTCGTTATCCTTATCAAGAAGAACCACCATCCTATCATGAACCATTCTTCCCAACAAATGAACCCTCCTATCCACCTCTACCTCCATTGGATAACAACACACTCATCTCTAATCTCATTGGTCTCACCTCTAAACTTCAATATTTATATCCCGCAGGGACTAACCCTCCACCTCCAATATTCAACCCTCAAGCTTCAGTACACCGCCACCCTCTGTGCACGAATACCCATATCCATCAATCCAAGAGCAACATGATCCCAATGATGCTATTGACGTGGAACAAGAGAGAAGAGATCGTCTTAGGGACGCAATTGTAATGGATCGGTTACATGCGGCCTTATTTCCAGAGGAGCAAGAGAAGGCCCAAAATGTGGAGGTAGGAGAGACCGTTGAAGATGAAGGAGTAGTTGAAGGGAGTTGTCATAGAAAGGAAATCATCAAGGAGGAGTACGATTTTATACTAAAACAACTGGATGAAGCCACAATAGTTAAAGAGGAAGTAGTTGAGAACTTAGGAGATACGGAACCTCCATGGGAAGGTCAAGTCATAGAGCCTCCTTCCAAAACGTTTGAAATTGATGTTGAGGAGGGTGAACAACTTCCAAGGCATATCATGGTTGAAGACTTGGAAGAGGTTGATCAAGAGATGGATATTCAAGAAGAAGAAGCATAATCTTCTATGCTCTTGGTAAGCAATGAAGAAAAGATTGAATTGGAAGAAAGTTACCAAGAGGAAGAGGTTGATATTGAAGAAGCTTGCAAAGAGGTGGAAGTTATCCAGGGAGAACACAAGGGAATGGAACTTGCAAGATCACTAGAAACACCTCTCCCAAGGCCATTACCATCCAATACAACATTCAAGTGGGTAAAATTCCTATCATCAACCTTTACTTTCCCAGTTGAATATGGGCTACTGGAGACGGATGGTCAACTTAGAGCTCTTTGTGGCATTAAGAGTAAGAGGAAGATGGTTAGTGCTTAGAGTTGTCCTGCAAGGTTCAATATGGTTGCATGCTCCAAGTTGAAGTGCAAGGATTGGTGTAGAGCTCAATTGAATGGGTCTAGAAGGTTGTTTGGATGTCTCTATGAGAATTCAAATCGCGAGCCACCCAGTTGGAACAATGGTGATTAACACAAAGACGGGTGCAAAAGCAAAGTTTGGGATCCTGGAATTCATTCTAGCAATCAACACTCTTGGGGCCTTGTCACTTGCTTCAACTTGCTTGAAGGCGTTATGCGCCTAGTTTGGGACCCCAGAGGCTATTGGAATTGCAAGCATTGGTAGGGATTCCTGGAAGAGTTCAAGCATAAGCCGCCCTGACAAGGAGCTTACCAAATGTCCAACTTAAGGACTTTAACTAAAAGTGCTAGGTGGGAGACAACCCACCATGGTATGATCGTCCATTTTCCTTCTTAGTTTTATTATATTTTATTTTTATCAGTGTTCATTCATAAATTCTGCATCATCCTCTGCATTCTGCATAAAAAAAGCACATTCGACACGCAAGCGTCCTAGACGCGCACGCGTCATATGTCAATGAGCATTATATTGGATTGCATAGAAAGTTTTGCGGGAGGGATGCTAGAATCGTGCTTTATGCACAAGCAGGTTCACGCGCACATGTACGTCACGCATGTACGTCCCTTGCACTTTTGGCTAACCACGCGTACGCGTCTAGGACGCGCACGCGTGACCATGGAAATCGGTGTAAATGCGTATTTGAATAGAAAGTTGTGGTGGTCTGGCACTAAAATTGTGCTAGAGGCATACAACCATCCACGTGTACGCGTCCTTGACGCGTGCGCTTCGATTTCATTTCATCTGCACTCACGCGTACGCGTGCGGTACACGCGCGCGTCGCGTCCGCCGCATAACCTAATCAGTGCCTGATTTCACATTATCCACCCCTCCAATCCCAATTCTTTTCAATTCTAATTATTTCTTCTTTCATCTTTCTTTCTTCTTCCTTATTCTTTCTTCATATCTATTACTTTCTTCTTCCCTTTTTCATCTTCTACATCAAGTTTCTTTTCTTCCTCCCCTCCATTCTTTCTTTCATTCATCTTTTAATTACTGCATTTAATTATCTTTCTTTCTTCTAAATTTTCTTTTAGCTTAATTATTTATGGTTTCTTTTTCTTTCTTTTTCATTTTCATTCTTTTTTATGTTGGTGTTGGAGCTTTATTTGGGTTCTACCTTATTGTAATTGAGATTGAAAATATTATGAGGGGTGGTTTGACAATTGATATTTTAATTTGGCTCTCATATACATTTAGATTATATTATTTTCATTCCTACTTTAACTTGCTCACCAACTATTTGTGAAAAAGCCTATGGCATCTTGAACTCTATTTTGTGTTACTCCTCTTTTACTTGAAATGCCTCTTTTTCAAAACACTTACATTCTACATGTAATTGGGATTATCATTCACAATTGTCATCATTACAAATGCTCTTTTATTTGGCACATTTATTACTTGATGCTTGAGTTATGCTTCTCATGCCTTCGCTTGCATGCTTTTAAACCTCTTGCATCTAGTTACTCTAATACGCCTTCATTGACTTCAGTTGATGTCCTATTTGCATGTAGTCGCGACCATGTATTTAAGACATTATCCTTTACCTTGGCAGTGATTATCACTTGAACCTTCCTGCTCCTGATTCTAGCTATTTGAAATATATGTCCCTTTCGTTTTCCCTCTTTTAGGCTGGCTACCAAGAAGGGTAAAGAGAAAGCCTCTACAAAGACACCGGCCAAGAAACGAACAAAAAAGCACCAGCTGAGGAACCACAACCCCCGCCCACCTCCACAGCCTTGCATGCACCGAGGACGGTGCAATCTTTAAGTGTGGGGAGGTCGATACCGATCTCCGTGGGTTAGTCACTTTCCTGTCTCAACACCAATGTTTAATTTTCTTTGTTAAATTAGTTGTTACATTTTCATGTTTGATTGCATACTTTACCAACTACTTGGTTGAAGTAATATTTTCTTTTTCAAGAAAATTTTTAGAGCATTTTACTAATTTGAATTAAAATTTTTGATGAACTTGTTTGAAGAAATATTATATTGGAACATGGTTTAGAGCTCGAACACACAAAACCACTGAGATTTTGAGCCTATTTGATTAGTTGCATTTTATCAAGCAATATTTTGTTTTGGTGTGTGTTGGTGGTGGGTGAAATTATGATTCATGCTTGAATTGTTGTTCGAAATTAATTCCCCAGCAATGGCTCCAAAAACTTGGTGCTCAATACTATGGTCTAAATATAACCTCACAACCTCGCTCAACTAACCAACAAGTGTACTGGGTCGTCCAAGTAATACCTTACGTGAGTAAAGGTCGATCCCACAGAAATTGTTGGTATGAAGCAAGCTATGGTCATCTTGTAAATCTCAGTCAGGCTTATCCATGTGGTTATGGGAGATTAGATAATTAAAAGATAAATAAAATAGGATAGAAATACTTATGTAAATTAATGGTGGGAATTTCAGATAGGTGCATGGAGGTGCTTGTCCCTGTTGAATCTTTGCTTTCCTACTGCTTTTATTCTATTTTATCACTCCCTTCTATGGCAAGCTGTATGTAGGGCATCACCGTTGTCAATGGATACATCCCATCCTCTCAGTGAAAATGGTCCAAATGCTCTGTCACAGCACGGCTAATCATCTGTCGGTTCTCGATCATGTTGGAATAGAATCCCTTGATTCTTTTGCGCTTGTCATCACGCCCAGCAATCGTGAGTTTGAAGCTCGTCACAGTCATTCAATCCCAGAATCCTACTCGGAATACCACAGACAAGGTTTAGCCTTTCCGGATTCTCATGAATGCCGCCATCAATCTAGCTTATACCACGAAGATTATGTTTAAGGAATCTAAGAGATATGCGCCCGGCCTAAGGTAGAACGGAAGTGGTTGTCAGTCACGCGCGTTCATAGGTGAGAATGATGATGAGTGTCACGGATCATCACATTCATCAAGTTGAAGTGCAACGAATATCTTAGAATAGGAATAAAGAGAATTGAATAGAAAATAGTAGTAGTTGTATTGAAACTCGAGGTACAGCAGAGCTCCACACCCTTAATCTATGGTGTGTAGAAACTCCACCGTTGAAAATACATAAGTGAAAGGTTCAGGCATGGCCGAATGGCCAGCCCCCCAAAACGTGATCAATGGCCTCCTAAGATGAAGAATAAAACAAAACTGAGACCAAAGATGAAATGTGGTCAAAAAACCTAATGGTCAAAAGACATCTAATACAATAGTTAAATGTCCTATATATACTAGACTAGCTACTAGGGTTTACAGAAGTAAGTAATTGATGCATAAATCCACTTTCAGGGCCCACTTGGTGTATGTATGGGCTGAGCTTGATCTATCCATGAGCTGAGGCTTTTATTGGAGTTGAACGCCGAGTTATAGCGTGTTTCTGGCGTTCAACTCTGGGTTGTGACGTGTTTCTGGCGTTTGACTCCAAACAGCAGCATGTACTTGGCGTTGACCGCCACTTTACGTCATCAATTCCCGACTAAAGTATGAACTATTATATATTGCTGGAAAGCTCTGGATGTCTACTTTCCAACGTTCTTGAGAGCGCGCCATTTGGAGTTCTGTAGCTCCAGAAAATCCATTTTGAGTGCAGGGAGGTCAGATTCCAACAGCATCAGCAGTCCTTTTGTCAGCCTTTTTCAGAGTTTTGCTCAAGTCCCTCAATTTCAGCCAGAAATTACCTGAAATTACAGAAAAACACACAAACTCATAGTGACGTCCAGAAATGTGAATTTAACATAAAAACTAATGAAAACATCCGTAAAAGTAGCTTGAACTTACTAAAAACTACCTAAAAATAATGCCAAAAAGCGTATAAATTATCTGCTCATCACAACACCAAACTTAAATTGTTGCTTGTCCCCAAGCAACTGAAAATCAATTAGGATAAAAAGAAGAGAATATACTATAAATTCCAAAATATCAATGAATATTAATTCTAATTAGATGAGCGGGACTTGTAGCTTTTTGCTTCTGAATAGTTTTGGCATCTCACTTTTTCCTTTGAAGTTTAGAATGATTGGCTTCTCTAGGAACTTAGAATTTCGGATAGTGTTATTGACTTTCCTAGTTAAGCATGTTGATTCTTGAACACAGCTACTTATGAGTCTTGGCCGTGGCCCTAAGCATTTTGTTTTCCAGTATTACCATATGATACATAAATGCCACAGACACATGACTGGGTGAACCTTTTGAGATTGTGACTCAGCTTTGCTAGAGTCCCCAGTTAGAGGTGTCCAGAGCTCTTAAGCACACTCTTTTGCTTTGGATCACGAGTTTAACCACTCAGTCTCAAGCTTTTCACTTAGACCTTCATGACACAAGCACATGGTTAGGGACAGCTTGATTTAGCCGCTTAGGCCTGGATTTTATTTCCTTGGGCCCTCCTATCCATTGATGCTCAAAGCCTTGGATCCTTTTTACCCTTGCCTTTTGGTTTTAAGGGCTATTGGCTTTTTCTGCTTGCTTTTTATTTTTCTTTCTATTTTTTTTCGCCATTTTTTTTTTCGCAAGCTTTTGTTTTTCACTGCTTTTTCTTGCTTCAAGAATCAATTTTATGATTTTTCAGATCATCAATAACATTTCTCTTTGTTCATCATTCTTTCAAGAGCCAACAGTTTTAACATTCATAAACAATAAGATAAAAAATATGCACTATTCAAGCATTCATTCAGAAAACAAAAAGTATGTCACCACATCAATATAATTAAATTAAATTCAAGGATAAATTCGAAATTCATGTACTTCTTGTTCTTTTGAATTAAAACATTTTTCATTTAAGAGGGGTGAAGGATTAATGGAATTATTCATAACTTTAAGACATAGTTACTAACTACTAATGACATAGTTACTAACTACTAATGATCATAGAGTAGAGACACAAAACATATATAAACACAACATAAAAACCGAAAAGCAGAAAGAAATAAGAACAAGGAATGAATCCACCTTAGTGGCGTCTTCTTCTTGAAGGACCAACAATGTCCTTAAGCTCTTCTATGTCCCTTCCTTGCCTTTGTTGCTCCTCCCTCATTGCTCTTTGATCTTCTCTTATTTCATGGAGAATGATGGAGTGCTCATGATTTTCCACCCTTAATTGTTCCATATTGTAGCTCAAATCTTCTAGGGAAGTGTGGAGTTGTTCCCAATAGTTGTTGGGAGGAAAGTGCATCCCTTGAGGCATCTCAGGAATTTCTTGATGATGAGCTTCCTCATGAATCTCTTGAGATCTGTGGAGGGTTTCTCTTGCTTGCTCCATCCTCTTCTTGGTGATGGGCTTATCCTCTTCAATGAGGATGTCTCCTTCTATGATAACTCCAGCTGAGTAACATAGATGGCAAATAAGATGAGGAAAAGCTAGCCTTGCCATGTTGGAGGACTTTTCGGCTATTTTATAGAATTCATTGGAGATGACTTCATGAACTTCTACTTCCTCTCCAATCATGATGCTATGAATCATGATGGCCCAATCCACAGTAACTTCAGATCGATTGCTAGTGGGAATGATGGAGCGTTGAATGAACTCCAACCATCCTCTAGCTACAGGCTTGAGGTCTAGTCTTCTTAGTTGAACTGGCTTGCCTTTGGAGTCTCTTTTCCATTGAGCTCCTTCCACACATATGTCCATTAGGACTTGGTCCAACCTTTGATTAAAGTTGACCCTTCTAGTGTAGGGGCGTACATCTCCTTGCATCATGGGCAAGTGGAACGCCAACCTCACATTTTCCGGACTAAAATCTAAGTATTTCCCCCAAACCATTGTGAGATAATTCTTTGGGCTCGGGTTCATACTTTGATCATGGTTCCTAGTGATCCATGCATTGGCATAGAACTCTTGAACCATTAAGATTCTGACTTGTTGCATGGGGTTGGTTAGGACTTCCCAACCTCTTCTTCGGATTTCATGTCGAATTTTCGGATACTCATTTTTCTTGAGCTTGAAAAGGACCTCAGGGATTACCTTCTTCTTTGCCACAACATCATAGAAGTGGTCTTGATGGCTTTTGGAGATGAATCTTTCCATCTCCCATGACTCGGAGGTGGAAGCTTTTGTCTTCCCTTTTCCTTTTCTAGAGGATTCTCCGGCCTTAGGTGCCATTGATGGTAATGGAAAACAAAAAGATTATGCTTTGACCACACCAAACTTAAAATATTTCTCGCCCTCGAGCAAGAGAAGAAAGAAGAGAAGAAGAAGAAGAATAGAATATGGAGGAGAAGAGGATCGGCCAAGGTATAGAAGAGGGGGCTGTGTTGTGTAAAAATGAAGTAGAATGGAAGGGTATATATAGGGATGGGGGAGGGTGAAGTTTCGGTCATTTAGGGTGGGATTGGGTGGAAAAGTGTTTTTGAATTTTGAAGGTAGGTGGGGTTTATGGGGAAGCGTGGGTGGATGTGAGTGGTGAAGGGGGTAATTGGGAAGAGAGATTGAGGTGATTGGTGAAGGGTTTTGGAAAAGAGTGTTTATTGGGAAGAGAGATTCAGAGATTGAAGTTGTTGGGAAGTGTGACATGGGAAAGAGTGTTATAGGATTAGGAGGTAAGATGGGAATATATTAGGTGGGCATCCTGTGGGGTCCACAGATCCTAAGATGATCCTGTGGGGTCCACAGATCCTGAGGTGTCAAGGATATACATCCCTGCACCAATTAGGCATGTAAATTGCCTTTGCAAACCATTCTGGCGTTTAAACGCCGAGGTGATGCACATTCTGGGCGTTCAACGCCCATGTGTAACATGTTTCTAGCGTTGAACGCCAGTTCCATGCTTGTTACTGGCGTTCAGCGCCAGCTTTTCCTCAAGGCACATTCCTGGCGTTCAAACGCCAGAATGTTGCTTGTTTCTGGCGTTCAGCGCCAGATTCAAGCTCTATTCTGGCGTTGAACGCCAGCCAGATGCTTCTTACTGGCGTTGAACGCCAGTCTGTCCTCCCTCCAGGGTGTGATTTTTCTTCTGCTGTTTTTGATTCTGTTTTTAATTTTTATATTTTTTTCGTGACTCCACATGATCATGTACCTAATAGAACACAAAATAACAATAAAATAAAATAAAATAAAAATTAGATAAATAAAATTGGGTTACCTCCCAACGAGCGTTTTTTTAATGTCATTAGCTTGACAGTGGGCTCTCATGGAGCCTCATAGGTGATCAGGTCAATGTTGTATAGTCCCAACACCAAACTTAGAGTTTGGATATGGGGTCTTAACACCAAACTTAGAGTTTGACTGTGGGGGCTCTTCTTGACTCTGAACTAAGAGAAGCTCTTCATGCTTACTCTCTTTTGTCACAGAGGGATGGCCATGTGCCTTAAACACAAGGTAGTCCCCATTCAATTGAAGGACTAATTCACCTCTGTTGACATCTATCACAGCTCCTGCTGTGGCTAGGAAAGGTCTTCCAAGGATGATGCACTCATCCTCTTCCTTCCTATTGTCTAAGATTATGAAATCAGCAGGGATGTAAAGGCCTTCAACCTTTACTAGCACGTCCTCTACTACTCCATAAGCTTGTCTTAATGACTTGTCTGCCAATTGTAATGAAAACAAGGCAGGTTGTACCTCAATGATCCCCAGCTTCTCCATTACAGAGAGTGGCATAAGATTTATCCCTGACCCCAGATCACATAGAGCTTTTTCAAAGGTCATGGTGCCTATGGTACAAGGTATTAAGAACTTGCCAGGATCTTGTCTCTTTTGAGGTAAAATTTTCTGAATCCAGGTGTCTAGTTCACCAATGAGCAAGGGAGGTTCACTTTCCCAAGTCTCATTACCAAACAACTTGGCATTCAGCTTCATGATAGCTCCTAAATATTGAGCAACTTGCTCTCCAGTCACATCTTCATCCTCATCAGAGGAAGAATAGTCTTCAGAGCTCATGAATGGCAGAAGGAGATTTAATGGAATCTCTATGGTCTCTATATGAGCCTCAGATTCCTTTGGATCCTTAATAGGAAACTCCTTCTTGCTTGAGAGACGTCCCAGGAGGTCTTCCTCACTAGGATTTTCGTCCTTCTCCTCCCATGTGCATTCAGCCATATTGATCATATCAATGGCCTTGCACTCTCCTTTTGGATTCTCTTCTGTATTGTTTGGGAGAATACTGGGAGGAGTTTCAATGACTTTCTTACTCAGCTGGCCCACTTGTGCCTCCAGATTTCTGATGGAGGATCTTGTTTCACTCATGAAACTGAAAGTGGCTTTTGACAGATCAGAGACTAGATTGGCTAAATTAGAAGTGTTTTATTCAGAATTCTCTGTCTGTTGCTGAGAAGATGATGGAAAAGGCTTGCTATTGCTCAGCCTATTGCATCCACCATTGTTAAAGCCTTGTTGAGGCTTTTGTTGATCCTTCCATGAGAAATTTTGATGATTTCTCCATGATGAATTGTAGGTGTTTCCATAAGGTTCACCCATGTAATTTACCTCTGCTATTGCAAGGTTCTCAGGATCATAAGCTTCTTCAGAAGCTGCCTCTTTAGTACTGTTGGATGCATTTTGCCATCCATTCAGACTTTGAGAGATCATGTTGACTTGCTGAGTCAACACTTTGTTCTGAGCCAATATGGCATTCAGAGCATCAATCTCAAGAACTCCTTTCTTCTGATGCGTCCCATTATTCACGGAATTCCTCTCAGAAGTGTACATGAATTAGTTATTTGCAACCACGTCAATTAGTTCTTGAGCTTCTGCAGGTGTTTTCTTTAGGTGAATGGATCCACCTGCAGAATGGTCCAATGACATTTTCAAAAATTCAGATAGACCATAATAGAATATATCTAATATGGTCCATTCTGAAAACATGTCAGATAGACACCTTTTGGTCAGCTGCTTGTATCTTTCCCAAGCTTCATTAAGGGATTCACCATCTTTTTGTTTGAAGGTTTGAACATCCACTCTCAGCTTGCTCAGCTTTTGAGGAGGAAAGAATTTATCCAAGAAGGCCGTGACCAGCTTCTCCCAGGAGTCCAGGCTATCCTTAGGTTGTGAATCCAACCATATTCTAGCTCTGTCTCTTACAGCAAAAGGGAAAAGCATGAGCCTGTAGACTTTAGGATCTACTCCATTCGTCTTAACAGTCTCACAGATCTGCAAGAACTCAGTTAAAAACTGATAAGGATCTTCAGATGGAAGTCCATAGAACTTGCATTTTTGTTGCATTAAGGCAACTAGCTGAGGTTTCAACTCAAAATTGTTTGCTCCAATGGCAGGAATGGAGATGCTTCTTCCATCAAATTTGGACGTGGGTTTGGTAAAGTCACCAAGCATCCTTCTTGCATTATCATTATTGGGTTCGGCTGCCATCTCCTTCTCTTGTTCGAAAATTTCTGAAAGGTTACTTCTAGATTGTTGTAATTTAGCTTCTCTTAGTTTCCTCTTCAAAGTCCTTTCAGGTTCAGGATTAGCTTCAACAAGAGTGCTTTTGTCCTTGTTCCTGCTCATATGAAAGAGAAGAAAACAAGAAAAGAAAGAGGAATCCTCTATGTCACAGTATAGAGATTCCTTTATGTTAGTAGAAAAAGAAAGGGGGGAAGAGTGAAGAAGAATGAATAGTCTGTATAAAGAGTAAGGGTAGGGGAGGTGATAAGAGATGAAGAGAAGTGTTAGTAAATAATTAAATAAATAAAAAGAGATGAGAGAGGGAGAAATTCGAAAATAAGTTTGAAAAGGAGTTAGTGATTTTCAAAAATTAAAGATAAGATAGAATTAAAATTAAAATTAAAACTAATTAATTAATTAAAAAGAATTTTGAAAAAGGGTGAGATATTTTCGAAATTAGAGAGGGAGAAGTAGTTAGTTGGTTTTGAAAAAGATAAGAAACAAACAAAAAGTTAGTTAGTTGATTAAAAAAGATAAGAAGATAATAAGATAGAAAAGATATTTTAAAATCAAATTTTTGAAAAAGATAAAATTTTGAAAAAAGATAAGATAAAAAGATAAGATAAAAAGGTAAGATTTTTAAGAAAAAGATATTTTGAAAAATATTTAATTTTTTAAAATGACTTAACTAACAAGAAACTACAAGATAAGATTCTTGAATTTAAAGATTGAACCTTTCTTAACAAGAAAGTAACAAACTTCAAATTTTTGAACTAATCACATTAATTGTTAGCATATTTTCGAAAATATGATATAAAAGATAAGAAAAAGATTTTGAAAAATACTTTTTAAAATTTTCGAAAATAAGAAAAAAAATGAAAAAGATATGATTTTTGAAAAAGATTTTGAAAAGATAAGATTTTTAAAATTGAAAATTTGACTTGACTTGTAAGAAACAACTAATTTTTTAAATTTTCGACTAAGTCAACTCAAATTTTCGAAAATATGAGATAAAAAAGGAAAAGATATTTTTTTTATTTTTGAATTTTTAATGAAGAGGGAGAAAAACACAAACATGACCCAAAACATGAAAATTTTGGATCAAAACACAAGATGCATGCAAGAACACTATGGTCAAGATGAACACCAAGAACACTTTGAAGATCATGATGAACATCAAGAACATATTTTTGAAAAATTTTTGATGCAAAGAAAACATGCAAGACACCAAACTTAGAAATTTTTAATACATGGACTCTAACAAACGAAAAATGCATATGAAAAATAACAAACAACTCAAAACAGGAAATCATCAAGATCAAACAAGAAGACTTGTCAAGAATAACTTGAAGATCATGAAGAACACTATGAATGCATGGAATTTTCGAAAATAATGCAAGAAAATTTTTTTAAAGCATGCAATTGATACCAAACTTAAAAATTGACTCAAGACTCAAATAAGAAACACAAAATATTTTTGAATTTTATGATTTGATTAATTTTTTTGGATTTTTATTAATTTTTTTTAAAATATTTTTGGTAAAAACGAAAAAGAAAAGAAAAATTTTGAAAAAGATTTTTGAAAAGAAAATTACCTAATCTGAGCAACAAGCTGAACCGTCAGTTGTCCATACTCGAACAATCCCCGACAACGGCGCCAAAAACTTGGTGGGCGAAATTGTGATTCATGCTTGAATTGTTGTTCGAAATTAATTCCACAGCAATGGCTCCAAAAACTTGGTGCTCAATACTATGGTCTAAATATAACCTCACAACCTCGCTCAACTAACCAGCAAGTATACTGGGTCGTCCAAGTAATACCTTACGTGAGTAAGGGTCGATTCCACAGATATTGTTGGTATGAAGCAAGCTATGGTCATCTTGTAAATCTCAGTCAGGCTTATCCATGTGGTTATGGGAGATTAGATAATTAAAAGATAAATAAAATAGGATAGAAATACTTATGTAAATTAATGGTGAGAATTTCAGATAGGTGCATGGAGGTGCTTGTCCCTGTTGAATCTTTGCTTTCCTATTGCTTTTATTCTATTTTATCACTCCCTTCTATGGCAAGCTGTATGTAGGGCATCACCGTTGTCAATGGCTACATCCCATCCTCTCAGTAAAAATGGTCCAAATGCTCTGTCACAGCACGGCTAATCATCTGTCGGTTCTCGATCATGTTGGAATAGAATCCCTTGATTCTTTTGCGCTAGTCATCACGCCCAGCAATCGCGAGTTTGAAGCTCGTCACAGTCATTCAATCCCAGAATCCTACTCGGAATACCACAGACAAGGTTTAGACTTTCCGGATTCTCATGAATGCCGCCATCAATCTAGCTTATACCACGAAGATTCTGTTTAAGGAATCTAAGAGATATGCGCTCGGCCTAAGGTAGAACGGAAGTGGTTGTCAGTCACGCGCGTTCATAGGTGAGAATGATGATGAGTGTCACGGATCATCACATTCATCAAGTTGAAGTGCAACGAATATCTTAGAATAGGAATAAAGAGAATTGAATAGAAAATAGTAGTAGTTGTATTAAAACTCGAGGTACAGCAGAGCTCCACACCCTTAATATATGGTGTGTAGAAACTCCACCGTTGAAAATATATAAGTGAAAGGTTCAGGCATGGCCGAATGGCCAGCCCCCAAAAACGTGATCAATGGCCTCCTAAGATGAAGAATAAAACAAAACTAAGACCAAAGATGAAACGTGGTCAAAAGACCGAATGGTCAAAAGACATCTAATACAATAGTTAAATGTCCTATATATACTAGACTAGCTATTAGGGTTTACAGAAGTAAGTAATTGATGCATAAATCCACTTCCGGGGCCCACTTGGTGTATGTTTGGGCTGAGCTTGATCTATCCACAAGCTGAGGCTTTTATTGGAGTTGAACGCCGAGTTATAGCGTGTTTCTGGCGTTCAACTCCGGGTTGTGACGTGTTTCTGGCGTTTGACTCCAGACAGCAGCATGTACTTGGCGTTGAGCGACACTTTACGTCGTCAATTCCCAACTATAGTATGGACTATTATATATTGCTGGAAAACTCTGGATGTCTACTTTCCAAAGCCGTTGAGTGTGCGCCATTTGAAGTTCTGTAGCTCCAGAAAATCTATTTTGAGTGCAGGGAGGTCAGATTCCAACAGCATCGGCAGTCCTTTTGTCAGCCTTTTTCAGAGTTTTGCTCAAGTCCCTCAATTTCAGCCAGAAATTACCTGAAATTACAGAAAAACACACAAACTCATAGTGAAGTCCAGAAATGTGAATTTAACATAAAAACTAATGAAAACATCCCTAAAGGTAGCTTGAACTTACTAAAAACTACCTAAAAACAATGCCAAAAAGCTATAAATTATCTGCTCATCAGTTGGTCTCTCTAAAATTGTGATCTATATCTTGCTTGATTCTATATTTCCATAGTTTAATGTATGCATATACTTATATGATTGAGGCCTTGTTTCACTTAGCTCATATCCCCATATGGCCATACCTTTTATCATCCTTTGCAAACAAATTTGAGCCTATTTTACCCCATTTGTTCTTTACTTTAACTCATCACTAACTCTAAGCAAAAAACAATAATGTCCTTAATTTGAATCCTTGGTTAGCTTAGACTAGTGAAACTGCTCATGATTTAAGTGTGGGGAAAGTTGGGTTTGAAAACATTTGGTTTGAGAATTGGGTGTTGTGTATTCTTGAGAAAATATGAACAAGAATGTCAAGCACAGGTTTATGCATGCAATACCTTAATCATATGCATTGAGAAAAACAAAAGAAAAAAAAAGAGAAATAGAAAAAAATTATGAGAAAAAGAAAAGAAAAAAAGTAAATAATAAAAAGGGGACAAAATGCCCAAGTTAAGTAATAATATCAATGCATATGAGTTGTACTTAAATTTGGGATGCATGAATGTATGGTAAACATAGTTAATGGGAAGTTAGATCTTGCATTATGATTAAATGCATTATCCTGAGTTAGATGGAAAGTTTAGGTTAATTAAGGATTCAGATTTTGGTCCACTTGACCAAATACAATCCTACCTTGACCCTAACCCCATTACAACCCTTAAAAGACCTCTTGATTTGTGTATTTGTGTATTAAATTTTTGTTGATTGTTAGATGAAGAGCAAGCCTTAGAAAGCAAGATTAGTAGAGAATTGAGAGAATCAAACCTTAAACACCTGAGCGATTAGAGTATATACACTTCCGGTGAGGGTTCGATGCTTGATTCTTTGTTCCCGGCTTTCATGAGCTATCTTCTTCTTGCAAGTCTATTTGTACTTCATTTTTATTATTTGAATTAGTGAAATCTAGTTAATATTTATTCTTGAAAGGTTTATTTACTTTTCACCAAGTTGGTAGAAACATTTTTCATTTAGCTGCATTCATACAAATAGGTTGCATCTCATACTCTCTACCATTCATCTTCACTCTAATAGCTTCTATTGAGCTTAGCATGAGGACATGCTAATGTTTAAGTGTGGAGAGATTTGATGCACCACTATTTTGTGGTACATCTTGTGCTTAATTGAGTGGATTTTATCCACTGATCTCACACTTATTCATAGAATCCGCATGCTTTACACTTTCTTTCCTGATTTTGTGCTATGATTGAAAACATGTTTCTTTAGCCTTTAATTCACAATTTTTAATCCTCTCTTATTACCATTCGATGCCGTGATATGTGTGTTAAGTTTTTTCAAGTTTTATAGGGCAGGAATGGCTTAGAGGATGAAAAGGAAGCATGCAAAAGTGGAAGGAATACAAGAAGCTAAAGGAATAGCAAAGCTGTCAACCCTAACCTCTTCACACTCAATCGATCATAACTTGAGCTACAGAGGTCCAAATCAGGCAGTTTCAGTTGCGTTGGAAAGCTAACATCCGAGGCTTTGCAATGATTTATAATTAGCTATAGCTGCCTTGTGGATAGGTGACACGCACGCGTGAAGCACGCGTACGCGTGGATTGTACGGCAGACAAGTAATGCGTACACGTGGAGGACGCATACGCGTGATGGAGCCACATGCTTACGTATCAAAAATCACTGGGGGCGATTTCTGGACTGTTTTTGACCCAGTTTTCAGCCCAGAAAACACAGATTAGAGGCTGTAGAGTGGAGGAATCAAGAGACACTTCTTATTAGTCATAATTTTAGGTTTTAGATGTAATTTCTAGAGAGAGAGGCTCCTCTCTCTAGGTTTTAGGATTTAAGATTTCTCTTAGTTTTAGGTTTATTTCTCCCAATTTCAGGTTCAATGTTCCTTTAATTTAATTTCTCTTCTACTCTCATGTTAGCTTTGATTTTCTATTTAATGAAATTTGAGGTATTTTGTATTTGTTTGTATTTAATATTCTATTATTGCTTTTCTATGATTTTATTTTATTCCTGCCAAGTGTTGGACAAAATGCTTGGAAGGATGTTAGAGTAGGATTCTATGTTCTTGGCTTGGTTGAGTAATTGGTAACACTTGAGTTATCAAACTCCTTTGTTGATTGATAATTGAAAGTTGCTAATTGATTTGGATTTCACTAAAGCTAGTGTTTCCTTAGGAGTTGACTAGGACTTGAGGAATCAAATTAATTAGTCCACTTGACATTCCTTCATTCATTGGGCGTTAACTAAGTGGGAGCAATGAACAATTCTCATCACAATTGATAAGGATAATTAGGATAGGATTTTCAGTTCTCATACCTTGCCAAGAGCTTTTCTAGTCATTTGATTGTCATTACTATTTACTATTCTTGCTTCTTATCTTAAAAAAAACCCCAAAAGATACCTTTACATAACCAATTATAAGAGCACTTCCCTGCAATTCCTTAAGAGACGATCCGAGATTTAAATACTTCGGTTATTAGTTTTATTAGGGTTACTTGTGACAAACAATCTTTTGTATGAAAGGATTCTTGTTGGTTTAGAAGTTATACTTTCAACGAGAACTTATTTGTGAAATTCTAGACCACACGAGAATCTGTTCATCAAAATGGCACCGTTGCCAGGTTTGGCTATGAGTCTGGTTATAGTTGTGTTACAGGAAGAGGAGATTACAATGTAAACATGGATCAAGGTTAGGACACTCAAAGATAGGAGGAGCCACAAGGATTTGATCAACCCTCTTGGCAACAACTACCTCCAATGGACTATCAACAACCATTCTGTGATGCATATCATGGCAATGGTTATGGTGGGCCTTTCCGTGACAATCAACACCCACCACACTATACCTATGAGCCCCCTCATCAACATAACTTTGAACCACCATACTCAGAAGCCCCTTTCCACCAATCACCTCTATATGACCCTAACCCTTATCCACCTTATGAAATATACTTAGAACCACCCCCATTCCAGCACAATTACTCCCAAGAATCACTACCTCAATATATGATTTGGATCCTCTAAAGTTTGAATTTCACTTTAGAGAGTAAAGTGTGATCTCTCACCATTGATTTTATAGGTGGGACCAATAATAAATATGAAATAGAAACTATTTAATGGTAGAAGATTACACTTTACTCTCTGAAGCGAAATTCAAACTTTAGAGGATCTAAATCCCTCAATATACACCATCTCCTTATCCTTATCAATAAGAACCACCTTCTTGTCATGAACCATTTTTCCCAACAAATGAACCCTTCTATCCACCTCAACCTCCATTGGATAACAACACACTTATCTCTAATCTCATTGCTCTCACCTCTAAACTCCAATATCTTATATCCCATAGGGACCATCCCTCCACCTCCAATATTCAACCCTCAAACTTCAGTGCACCGCCACCCTCTGTGCAAGAATACCCATATCTATCAATCCAAGAGCAACATGATCCCAATGATACTATTGACATGGAACAAGAGAGAAGTGTACTATTGATACTATTGATGTTGAGGAGGGTGTACAACCTCCAAGGCATATCATGGTTGAAGACTTAGAAGAGGTTGATCAATAGATGAAAATTAAAGAGGAAGAAGCATAACCTCCCATGACCTTGGTAAGCAATGAAGAAGAGATTGAATTAGAAGAAAGCTACTAAGCGGAAGAGGTTGAAATTGAAGAAGCTTACAAAGAGGTGGAAGTTATCAAGAAAGAACACACGGGAGTGAAGCTTGAAATCACCTTGCCAAAGTTGTTGGAGACCCTGATAAACCCCAATTTTGTGGTTTATCTTGTGCTTAATTTGGGGGATTTTATCACCTTTTCCCACATTTATTCAATGAAATAGCATGGTTTTGTAATTCTCCTTTGAATTGTGCTTAAATGTGAAAACATGCTTTTTAGGCCTTAAAATAGCTAAATTCAATTCACTTTAATTCCATTCGATGCCTTGATGTATTTGTTGAGTGATTTCAGATTCATAGGGCAAGTATTGGATGGAAGAAGTGAGGAGAAAAGCATGCAAAGTGGGAGAATTCATGAAGAAATGAAGGAACCGTAAAGCTGTCAAGTCCCACCTCTTCGCACTCAATCGACCATAACTTGAGCTACATAAGTCCAAATGAGGTGGTTCCAGTTGTGTTGGAAAGCTAACATTCGGGACTTCGAAATGATATAAATTTAGTCATATGTTGCTTCACGTTCAGGGGCGCGCATGCGCCATGCACGCGTGCACGCCGATGCTGCTCGTGGCCCACTAAAGTAAAATCGCCCCTAGCGATTTCTGAAGCACTTTGGGCCCAACCCAACTCATTTCTAATGCTATTTCATGCAGAATTCAAGCTTGGGCAAAGAGGGAGCAATTGTTTGTAGCATTAGCATAATGTAGATTAGTTTCTAGAGAGAGAAGCTCCCTCTTCTCTCTAGAATTAGGTTAGGTTTAGGTTAATCTCTCATAGATCTAGATCCAATTTCATGTTTCCATCTTATTTCTTTTATGATTTCTTACTTCTACCTTTTCATTCTCATGATTCGTAATGTTAATTTCTCTTTTATGTTCACCGATGCTCTTGTTGGATTTGATTTATTTTCAATGCAATTTAATGTTTGATGTTTCTTTTAATTGTTGATTTGAGTTGTGAATTTACTTTTCTTGAAATTTGTAGTTGGTAGATTTTACAATTTCTTACAATTTACCATGCTTTCCATGTATGCCTTCCAAATGTTTGACAAAATGCTTGGAAGGATGTTAGAGTAGATTTTGAGCATTCTTGGTTTGGAAAGAGTAATTAGGCAATCTTGAGTAATGAAAACCCAACTCATGTTGGTGATCTAGAGTTCTTAGCTAATATTGTTTTCATTGATGCTAATCTTTTGCTAATTTAATTAGTAAGTTGATTAGAACTTTGAATTGAGATTAGCTAGTCTTATTAGACTTTCTCTCGTGGAAGATAATATGATACCTTCTTCCAATGTTGGAGATGACGTAATAAGATAAATTCTTGTTTCTTGTTGTGATATGATTGATTAATCTTGTTTGACATTCTCCCTATGTGAAGATGACATGATACCTTCTTCTGTTTGATTGGAGTTAACTAAATAAGATGAATTAATCATTGTATGACTAGGATAGAAAGCCTATGATCTCAACCCTTGCCATGAATGTCTCTCTTTATCACTTGCTTTCTTTAATTGCTTGCTTGATTTACTTTTCTTGTCATTTAATTTTTTGCCCTCTTATCAATCAAAATCCCCTATACCCCTCATAGCCAATGATCATACATTTCATTGCAATTCCTTGTGAGACGACCCGGAGTCCAAATACTCCGGTTAATTCTTATTTGGGGTTTGTTAATTGTGACAAAACTAAAAATTTAATTTGGTGCGAGAGTTGTTTGTCGGTTGGGAACTATACTACCAACGGAATTATTTTATGTGAAATTCCTAACCAACACAATTCTTGTATCAAATTAATGGCGCCGTTGCCGGGGAGTTGCAATGGTGTTATGTTATTGGTTATTGTATATATGTGAATATCGTGGATAGCTTGATTTTTGGATTGCTTGTTAGCTTTGCTAGTTTTTTTGGATTTTCTTTTATTATTTCTTGTTAACTTTTGTTTTTACTTTCCCTTGCTACTATGAATTCTCACTTTGGTTATGAGTGTGATTACAACTATGTTGTAGAGAATGAGAACTTCAATGAAGATGTGTATCAAGAATGGGACAATCAAAGGTGGGAGGAGCCATATGCATATGATCAATCCTCTTGGCAACAACCTCCACCAATGTGCTATGAAGAAGGGCCATTCTATGATGCATACCAACCCAATGGCTATGGTGAATCTCCTTGCGACTTTCAAGAACCACCACCATATGCCTATGAGTCATATCCTCAACATGAACCTCAACCACACTCTCAAGCCTATTTTCACCAAACACCTCTATATGACCATAATCCTTACCCATTGGTGCACGAAATTGCAATCACACTTTTGCAACCCCGCACAACTAACCAGCAAGTGCACTGGGTCGTCCAAGTAATACCTTACGTGAGTAAGGGTCGATCCCACGGAGATTGTCGGCTTGAAGCAAGCTATGGTTATCTTGTAAATCTTAGTCAGGATATCAGAAATTATCAGAGTTGATTGTGAAAAGCAAAAGAACATGAAATAAGTACTTGTTATGCAGTAATGGAGAATAGGTTGAGGTTTTGGAGATGCTCCATCTTCTGAATCTCTGCTTTCCTACTGTCTTCTTCATCAAACACGCAAGGCTCCTTCCATGGCAAGCTGTATGTAGGGTTTCACCGTTGTCAATGGCTACCTCCCATCCTCTCAGTGGAAATGTTCAACGCACCCTGTCACGGCACGGCTATCCATCTGTCGGTTCTCAATCAGGCCGGAATAGAATCCAATGATTCTTTTGCGTTTGTCACTAATGCCCCGCCCTCAGGAGTTTGAAGTTCGTCACAGTCATTCAATCATTGAATCCTACTCAGAATACCACAGACAAGGTTTAGACCTTCCGGATTCTCTTGAATGCCGCCATCAGTTCTAGCTTATACCACGAAGATTCTGATTAAAGAATCCAAGAGATATCTACTTAATCTAAGGTAGAACGGAGGTGGTTGTCAGGCACACGTTCATAGTTGAGAATGATGATGAGTGTCACGGATCATCATATTCATCCGGTTTAAGAACAAGTAATATCTTAGAATGGAAGCAAGCATGATTGAATGAAAAACAGTAGTAATTGCATTAATCCATCAAGACACAGCAGAGCTCCTCACCCCCAACCATGGGGTTTAGAGACTCATGCCGTGGAAGATACACAAAGAAACGTGTTAAGTGTCATGAGGTACAGATACAATGTCAAAAGATCCTATTAATAGTGAACTAGTAACCTAGGGTATACAGAAATGAGTAAATGACGTAAAAATCCACTTCTGGGTCCACTTAGTGTGTGCTTGGGCTGAGCATTGAAGCTTTTATGTGTAGAGGCCTTTTCTGGAGTTAAACGCCAGCTTTCATGCCAGTTTGGGCGTTTAACTCCAAGTTTTATGCCAGTTCCAGCGTTAAACGCTGGAAGTTCTGAGGCTGATTTGCAACGCCGGTTTGGGCCATCAAATCTCGGGCAAAGTATGGACTATTATACATTGCTGGAAAGCCCAGGATGTCTACTTTCCAATGCCGTTGAGAGCGCGCCAATTGGGCTTCTTTAGCTCCAGCAAATCCACTTCGAGTGCAGGGAGGTCAGAATCCAACAGCATCTGCAGTCCTTTTCAGCCTCTAAATCGGATTTTTGCTCAGATCCCTCAATTTCAGCCAGAAAATACCTGAAATCATAGAAAAATACAGAAACTCATAGTAAAGTCCAGAAAAGTGAATTTTAACTAAAAACTAATAAAAATATACTAAAAACTAACTAAATCATACTAAAAACATACTAAAAACAATGCCAAAAAGCGTATAAATTATCCGCTCATCACAACACCAAACTTAAATTGTTGCTTGTCCCCAAGCAACTGAAAATCAAAATAGAATAAAAAGAAGAGAATATACTATAGACTCCAAAATATCAAAAAAACATAGTTCCAATTAGATGAGCGGGACCAGTAGCTTTTTGCTTCCAAACAGTTTTGGCATCTCACTTTATCCTTTGAAGTTCAGAATGATTGGCATCTTTAGGAACTCAGAACTCAGATAGTGTTATTGATTCTCCTAGTTAAGTATAATGATTCTTGAACATAGCTAGTGTATGAGTCTTGGCTGTGGCCCAAAGCACTCTGTCTTCCAGTATTACCACCGGATACATACATGCCACAGACACATAATTGGGTGAACCTTTTCAGATTGTGACTCAGCTTTGCTAGAGTCCCCAATTAGAGGTGTCCAGGGTTCTTGAGCACACTCTTTTTGCCTTGGTTCACAACTTTATTGCTTTCTCTTTTTTTTTTCTCTCTTTTTTTTTATTTTTTTTTTGTATTCACTGCTTTTTCTTGCTTCAAGAATCAATCTGATGATTTTTTAGATCCTCAATAACAGTTCTCTTTTTCCCTCATTCTTTCAAGAGCCAACAATTTTAACATTCTCAAAACAACAAATTCAAAAGACATATGCACTGTTCAAGCATTCATTCAGAAAACAAAAAGTATTGTCACCACATCAGACTAATTCAACTAGTTTCAAGGATAAATTCGAAATCCTGTACTTCTTATTCTTTTGTGATTAAAGCATTTTTCATTTAAGAGAGGTGATGGATTCATAGGACATTCATATCTTTAAGGCATAAACTTTAAATTTTATTAATTATGAATTAAGAAAAAGACTCAAAAATAGAAAACAAACAAAAATTTAAATAGGCTCCTAATGATAGAGGTTTTCACAGAGTTAGGACTCAACAACCTTGATTTTGAGAAGTAGATGCTCCCTCAAATTGAGGGGAGAACTTTTGGCGTTTCAGCTCTTGGAGTTCACGCCCCTGCTTCTCTTGTTCCTTCAGCAATTTGCAGAGCATGCAGTTCTGATTCTGCTGTTCTTCCTTAAGTTGCTCCATAGTCTCTTGCAACTTGGTGATAGATGCTTCTAGGCTGGCCCAGTAGCCAATTTCAAGAAATTCAGGGAGGAACTCCTGCGCCCTCCTTTTGATAGAGTTGTCTTGCATTTGTCCTTCCATTGACTTCTTGGTGATTGGATGTTCAATGGATATGAATTCATCTACTCCCATCTTTACCCCAGCCTCTTTACAGAGCAAGGAGATCAAGCTTGGGTAAGCCAATTTGGCTTCAGTGGAATTCTTATTTGCAATTGTGTAGATCTCACAAGCAATCACATGATGAACCTCCACTTCTTTTCCAAGCATAATGCAATGAATCATCACTGCTCTCTTGATGGTGACCTCAGAACGGTTGCTAGTGGGCAGTATGGAACGCCCAATGAAGTCTAGCCAACCTCTTGCAATTGGTTTGAGGTCTCCCCTCTTGAGTTGGTTTGGGACACCCTTTGAATTGGTTATCCACTTAGTTCCAGGGAGGCATATGTCCTCTAGAACTTGATCCAACCCTTTATCTGCTCTCACCATTCTCCTATTAAAGGATTCAGGATCATCTTGCAGTTGAGGCAATTTGAAGATTTCTCTTATTTTGTCCAGATGGAAGTACATAACTTTCCCTCTGACCATGGTTCTGTAGGTATGGTAAGCAGTTCCAGTCATTCTCTGCTTATCTGTTAGCCACAGATTTGAGTAGAATTCCTGAACCATATTTCTTCCAACCTTTATCTCAGGATTGGTTAGAACTTCCCATCCTCTGTTTCGAATTTGCTCTTGGATCCCCGGATATTCATCTTCTTTCAGATCAAATTTTACTTCCGGGATCACTGACCTCAGACCCATTATTTTGTGATAATGGTCTTCATGTTCTTTGGTTAAGAACTTCTCTTGATTCCAAAGATTCTTTGGATTGTTCTCTTTCTTTCCTCTTAAATTGATTTGTTTTCCCTTAGGAGCCACGATCTTGATGAATCTTGGCTTAGTGATCACGGAAAAGCACACCAAACTTAGAGGTTTGCTTATCCTCAAGCAAAAGAAAGGAAGGAGGAGAGAGAGGAGAAGAGCAAATTCGAATGGTGTGGGGGAGTGGTGAGGCCGAACGTGTTTTTATAAGGGGGGGAAGGAGATTTCGAAAAAATTGAAAAGAGATTTGAGAAGATATGGAGAGGATTTGAGAGAAGGGTGAGTTTTTGAATAAGATTTGGGATTGATTTGAGATAGATTTGAAGAATGGTTTTGATTTTTGAAGATTTGAAAGTGAATGATGAAAGGTTGAAGTGTATTTATGTAGAAAAGTATGGGTAAGAAAAGGAAAGTTTGAAAAAAATTTGATTGAAAAACAAAATCTTGGTCCCCCACCTTTCTGGCGTTAAACGCCCAGAATGGCATCCATTCTGGCGTTTAACGCCCATTTGTTGCCCATTGTGGGCGTTTAACGCCCAGCCAGGTGCCCTGGCTGGCGTTAAACGCCAGAATCCCCTTTGTCACTGGGCGTTTTGCTAAACGCCCAGGATGCTGCACACCTGGCGTTAAACGCCCAGAATGGTGCCCATTCTGGCGTTTAACGCCCAAAATGGCACCCTTACTGGCGTTAAACGCCCAGAATGGTGCCCATTCTGGCGTTTAACGCCCAAAATGCCCCTTACTGGCATTTTTTTCGCCAGTAAGCTCTTTTTCTCTGCTTTTTGCACTGAATCCTTCTGTAACTCTGTGAATTCCTTCGATTTTGATACTTGCCTTTGTAAAAACAAAACATATAACCTGCTAATGACTGGGTTGCCTCCCAGCAAGCGCTTCTTTACTGTCTTTAGCTGGACCTTTACTGAGAATCACTCAAGTCTCAGTTTTGAGCATTCCTGCTCAAAATTGCCTTCAAGATAATGCTTGATTCTTTGCCCATTAACAATGAACTTTTTGTCAGAATCAATATCCTGAAGTTCAACATATCCATATGGTGACACTCCTGTAATCACATACGGACCCCTCCACCGGGATTTAAGTATTCCTGGAAACAATTTGAGCCTAGAGTTGAAGAGCAGAACTTTTTGTCCTGGCTCAAAGACTCTGGTTGACAACTTCTTGTCATGCCACTTCTTTGCCTTTTCCTTATAAATTTTTGCATTTTCAAAGGCATTGAGTCTGAACTCCTCTAGCTCATTTAACTGGAGCAATCTTTTTTCACCAGCTAACTGAGCATCCATATTTAGGAATCTGGTTGCCCAGTAGGCTTTATGTTCCAGTTCCACGGGCAGATGACAGGCCTTCCCATACACCAGTTGGTATGGAGAGGTTCCTATAGGAGTCTTGAATGCTGTTCTGTATGCCCACAGAGCATCATCCAAACTCTTTGCCCAATCCTTTCTTCGGGCTATCACAGTCCGTTCTAGGATTCTTTTTAGTTCTCTGTTAGAGACTTCAGCTTGCCCATTTGTCTGTGGATGATATAGAGTTGCCACTTTGTGGCTAATTCCATATCTGACCATAGCAGGGTATAGCTGTCTATTACAGAAATGAGTGCCCCCGTCACTGATTAGTACTCTGGGAACACCAAACCTGCTGAAGATGTGTTTCTGGAGGAATTTCAGTACGGTCTTGGTATCATTAGTGGGTGTAGCAATTGCTTCTACCCACTTAGATACATAGTCCACTGCCACCAGAATGTAAGTGTTTGAGTATGATGGTGGGAATGGACCCATGAAGTCAATTCCCCATACATCAAATAATTCTATCTCTAATATCCCTTGTTGAGGCATGGCATATCCATGAGGCAAGTTACCAGCTCTTTGGCAACTGTCACAGTTACGCACAAACTCTCGGGAATCTTTATAGAGAGTAGGCCAGTAGAAGCCACATTGGAGGACTTTAGTGGCTGTTCGCTCACTTCCAAAATGTCCTCCATACTGTGATCCATGGCGATGCCGTAGGATCCTTTGTGCTTCTTCTCTGGGTACACATCTGCGGATCATTCCGTCTGCACATCTCTTAAAGAGATATGGCTCATCCCATAGGTAGTACTTGGCATCTGAAATTAATTTCTTTCTTTGCACTCTGCTGTACTCCTGGGGTATGAACCTCACAGCTTTATAGTTTGCAATATCTGCAAACCATGGAGCTTCCTGGATGGCAAAGAGTTGCTCATCTGGGAAAGTCTCAGAGATCTCAGTAGAAGGGAGGGACGTCCCAGCTACTGGTTCTATTCGGGACAGATGATCAACTACTTGGTTCTCTGTCCCTTTTCTGTCTCTTATTTCTATATCAAACTCTTGCAGAAGCAACACCCATCTTATAAGCCTGGGTTTTGAATCCTGCTTTGTGAGTAAGTATTTAAGAGCAGCATGATCAGTGTACACAATCACCTTTGATCCCACTAGATAGGATCTAAACTTGTCAATGGCATAGACCATTGCAAGTAACTCTTTTTCTGTGGTTGTGTAATTCTTCTGTGCATCATTTAGAACACGGCTAGCATAATAAATGACGTGCAGAAGCTTGTTATGCCTCTGTCCCAACACTGTACCAATGGCATGGTGACTGGCATCACACATTAATTCAAATGGCAATGTCCAATCTGGTGCAGAGATGACTGGTGCTATGACCAGCTTAGCTTTCAGGGTCTCAAACGCCTGCTGACACTGTGTGTCAAACACAAATGGCGTGTCAGCAGCTAGCAGGTTACTCAAAGGTTTTGCAATTTTCGAAAAATCCTTTATGAACCTTCTGTAGAATCTTGCATGCCCTAGAAAGCTTATGATTGCCTTAACATTGGCAGGTGGTGGTAATTTTTCAATTACCTCTACCTTTGCCTTATCCACCTCTATTCCCCTGCTTGAAATTTTGTGCCCAAGGACAATTCCTTCAGTCACCATAAAGTGACATTTCTCCCAGTTCAAAACCAGGTTAGTCTCTTGGCACCTTTTCAGGACAAGTGCTAGGTGATTAAGACAGGAGCTGAATGAGTCTCCATATACTGAGAAATCATCTATGAAGACTTCCAGGAATTTCTCTACCATATCAGAGAAGATGGATAACATGCATCTCTGAAAGGTTGCAGGAGCATTACACAGACCAAAAGGCATCCTCCTGTAGGCAAACACGCCAGAAGGGCAAGTAAATGCTGTTTTCTCTTAGTCCTAAGGATCTACTGCAATTTGGTTGTAACCTGAATAGCCATCCAAAAAGTAGTAATAATCATGACCAGCTAGTCTTTCTAGCATTTGGTCTATGAATGGTAAAGGAAAATGATCCTTTCTGGTGGCTGTATTGAGTCTTCTGTAGTCAATACACATACGCCACCCTGTGACTATTCTTGTAGGAACCAGTTCATTTTTTTCATTATGAACCACTGTCATGCCTCCCTTTTTGGGGACAACTTGGACAGGGCTCACCCAGGGGCTATCAGAAATAGGATAAATAATCCCAGCCTCTAGTAATTTAGTGACCTCTTTCTGCACCACCTCCTTCATGGCTGGATTTAGCCTCCTCTGTGGTTGGACTACTGGTTTGGCATTATCCTCCAACAGGATCTTGTGCATGCATCTAGCTGGGCTAATGCCCTTAAGATCACTTATGGACCACCCAAGAGCTGTCTTGTGTGTCCTTAGAACTTGAATCAGTGCTTCCTCTTCCTGTGGATTCAAAGCAGAGCTTATAATCACTGGAAAAGTGTCACCCTCTCCCAGAAATGCATACTTCAGGGATGGTGGTAGTGGTTTGAGTTCAGGTTTGGGAGGCTTATCCTCCTCCTGAGGAATTTTCGAAAATTCCTTTGTTTCCTGTGGTTCTTCTTGATCAGGTTGAGCATCCTTGAAGATGTCTTCAAGCTCTGATTCTAGGCTTTCAGTCATATTGATCTCTTCCACCAGAGAGTCAATAATGTCAGCGCCCATGCAGTCATTTGGTGTGTCTGGATGCTGCATAGCTTTCACAGCATTCAACTTGAACTCATCCTCATTGACTCTCAGGGTTACTTCCCCTTTTTGTACATCAATGAGAGTTCGTCCAGTTGCTAGGAAAGGTCTTCCTAGAATGAGAGTTGCACTCTTGTGCTCCTCCATTTCCAGCACCACAAAGTCAGTTGGAAAGGCAAATGGCCCAACCTTGACAATCATATCCTCTATTATGCCTGATGGATGTTTAATGGAGCCATCAGCAAGTTGGAGGCATATCCGGGTTGGTTTGACTTCTCCAGTCAACCCAAGCTTTCTGATAGTGGATGCAGGTATTAGATTGATGCTTGCTCCAAGATCACATAGGGCTGTCTTGGTGCAAGCGCCTTCTAATGTGCATGGTATCATAAAGCTTCCTGGATCTTGTAGCTTTTCTGGTAAGCTTTTCAGAAAGACTGCACTGCATTCTTCAGTGAGAAATACTTTTTCAGTTTCTGTCCAATCCTTCTTATGACTTAAGATCTCTTTCATGAACTTAGCATAAGAAGGTATTTGCTCAAGTGCCTCTGCAAACGGAATCTTTATTTCAAGAGTCCTTAGATAATCTGCAAAGCGGGCAAATTGCTTATCCTGCTCCGCTTGGCGGAGTTTCTGAGGATAAGGCATCTTGGCTTTATATTCTTCAACCTTAGTTGCTGTAGGTTTGTTCCTTACAGAAGTGGTTGAAGAATCCTTTTTAGAGGGATTACTGTCAGCACTCTCAGGTGTCTGATCCTCCCTTGGCGTCTGAATGCCAAGATTGGGTGGAAAATGGGCGTTAAACGCCAACTTTTCCCCCTTTTCTGGCGTTTGAACGCCAGAACTGGGCAGGGAATGGGCGTTTAACGCCAGCTTTCCCTCCCTTTCTGGTGTTTGAACACCACTAGCATTCCTCTCTGGGCTCTTACTGTCCTCAGAGGGATTTTGAACAGTGGTTTGGTTATCCTCTGTCAATTGTTCCTTATTTGACTTTTTACTCTTTTGAGTGTTGTTGTTCAGTGTCTTCCCACTCCTCAGTTGAACTGCTTGACACTCTCCTGTTATCTGTTTAGATATCTGCTGTTTTGCTTGATTCAACTACAGTTCTATGTTCTTGTTAGCAACTTTAGTTTCATGGAGCATCTCTTTAAATTCTGCTAACTGTTCTGTCATCAGGAGCAATTGTTGATTAAGCTCAATCATCTGTTCTTGAGGACTAGGATCAGTGACTACTGCCATGACTTCCTCTTTTGGAGAGAACTCATTGCTAGAGTATAAATATTGGTTTCTAGCAACAGTGTCTATAAGCTCTTGAGCCTCTTCAATTGTCTTCCTCATGTGTATAGATCCACCAGCTGAGTGGTCTAAAGACATCTGAGCTTTTTCTGTAAGCCCATAATAGAAAATGTCTAACTGTACCCACTCTGAAAACATTTCAGAGGGGCATTTTCTTAGCATACCTCTATACCTCTCCCAGGCATTATAAAGGAATTCATTATCCTCTTGTTTAAAGCCTTGGATGTCCAGCCTTAGCTGTGTCATCCTCTTTGGAGGGTAAAAATGATTCAGGAATTTGTCTGATAACTGTTTCCATGTCTTTATGCTTGCTGTAGGTTGGTTATTCAACCACCTTTTAGCTTGATCTTTTACAGCAAATGGAAACAGTAATAGTCTGTAGACATCCTGATCCACCTCTTTATCATGTACTGTGTCAGCAATTTGTAAGAACTGTGCCAGAAACTCAGTAGGTTCTTCCTGTGGAAGACCGGAATACTGGCAATTTTGCTGCACTATGATAATGAGTTGAGGATTTAACTCAAAGCTGCTTGCTTTGATGGGAGGTGTACAGATGCTACTCCTATATGCAGCTGTAATGGGGTTGGCATATGACCCCAGAGTCCTTCTGGACTGATCAATCCCACTTAGGTCCATAATCGATAAAGGGAAATGATATGGATTGCAAATAGATAAATTTTGTTTTTTTTTTTTTGAATTAACCGAAAAATAAAATAAAAACAAAAGGAAAATAAAAATAAAAAAAATTCGAAAATTAAAAGAAAATAAGATCAAAGCAAATTGAAAACTGAATCAATTAGTTAATTAAAAAGATTTTGAGATTAGCAATTAGAAAGATGTGATTGAAAAATTTTTATGAAAAAGATTTGATTTTTGAAAAGAGGAAAGAGAAAAACAACAAAATGACACCAAACTTAAAATTTTTAGAAAATCAAACATTAATTTTCGAAAATTTTTAAGGGAAAAACACAAAGAGGACACCAAACTTAGAATTTTTACGGATCAAAAAGGGACTAAGGACATGCAAAATCGAAAATTAAAAGAAAAGCAAAAGCATGCAATTGACACCAAACTTAAAATATGAAACTAGACTCACTAAAAGACTCTAAACCAACAAAAATAAAACAGTCCTAATCTAAGCAACAAGATAAGCCGTCAGTTGTCCAAACTCGAACAATCCCCGGCAACGGCGCAAAAAACTTGGTGCACGAAATTGCAATCACACTTTTGCAACCCCGCACAACTAACCAGCAAGTGCACTGGGTCGTCCAAGTAATACCTTACGTGAGTAAGGGTCGATCCCACGGAGATTGTCGGCTTGAAGCAAGCTATGGTTATCTTGTAAATCTTAGTCAGGATATCAGAAATTATCAGAGTTGATTGTGAAAAGCAAAAGAACATGAAATAAGTACTTGTTATGCAGTAATGGAGAATAGGTTGAGGTTTTGGAGATGCTCCATCTTCTGAATCTCTGCTTTCCTACTGTCTTCTTCATCAAACACGCAAGGCTCCTTCCATGGCAAGCTGTATGTAGGGTTTCACCGTTGTCAATGGCTACCTCCCATCCTCTCAGTGGAAATGTTCAACGCACCCTGTCACGGCACGGCTATCCATCTGTCGGTTCTCAATCAGGCCGGAATAGAATCCAATGATTCTTTTGCGTCTGTCACTAACGCCCCGCCCTCAGGAGTTTGAAGTTTGTCACAGTCATTCAATCATTGAATCCTACTCAGAATACCACAGACAAGGTTTAGACCTTCCAGATTCTCTTGAATGCCGCCATCAGTTCTAGCTTATACCACGAAGATTCGGATTAAAGAATCCAATAGATATCTACTTAATCTAAGGTAGAACGGAGGTGGTTGTTAGGCACACGTTCATAGTTGAGAATGATGATGAGTGTCACGGATCATCATATTCATCCGGTTTAAGAATAAGTAATATCTTAGAATGGAAGCAAGCATGATTGAATGAAAAACAGTAGTAATTGCATTAATCCATCAAGACACAGCAGAGCTCCTCACCCCCAACCATGGGGTTTAGAGACTCATGCCGTGGAAGATACACAAAGAAACGTGTAAAGTGTCATGAGGTACAGATACAATGTCAAAAGATCCTATTAATAGTGAACTAGTAACCTAGGGTATACATAAATGAGTAAATGACGTAAAAATCCACTTCTGGGTCCACTTAGTGTGTGCTTGGGCTGAGCATTGAAGCTTTTATGTGTAGAGGCCTTTTCTGGAGTTAAACGCCAGCTTTCATGCCAGTTTGGGCGTTTAACTCCAAGTTTTATGCCAGTTCCAGCGTTAAACGCTGGAAGTTCTGAGGCTGATTTGCAACGCCGGTTTGGGCCATCAAATCTCGGGCAAAGTATGGATTATTATAAATTGCTGGAAAGCCCAGGATGTCTACTTTCCAATGCCGTTGAGAGCGCGCCAATTGGGCTTCTGTAAATCCACTTCGAGTGCAGGGAGGTCAGAATCCAACAGCATCTGCAGTCCTTTTCAGCCTCTAAATCGGATTTTTGCTCAGATCCCTCAATTTCAGCCAGAAAATACCTGAAATCACAGAAAAACACACAAACTCATAGTAAAGTCCAGAAAAGTGAATTTTAACTAAAAACTAATAAAAATATACTAAAAACTAACTAAATCATACTAAAAACATACTAAAAACAATGCCAAAAAGCGTATAAATTATCCGCTCATCACCCATCATACCAACCACCTTTTGAACCACATGAGCCATACATGGAACCACAATTCCAAGATTACTACTCCCAAGAACCACCTCAATATACACCACCATACCCTTACCAAGAAGAACTACCATCCTATTATAAACCCCTTCTCCAAGACAATGAACCCTCTTATTCACCCCAATCTCCAATGGATGCCATCCTTGATGTTCTTGCTCAAGGACAAGAAGAGATGAAAAGGGATGTGCAAAATTTTATGGCCGCCCTAAATGCGGTAACAAATCAATTAGCCTCCCAATATTCAAGTACTCAAGGAACTCCCATGGCTACATGTGGAGAATCTAATGAAGAATATAGCATGAAGGAGAGATTGGAAACTCCGGGGGATAAGGAGGAATGTAATTTTGTGTTAGAACAATTGGAGAAGCATATGATCTTTGAAGACAAGGAAGAAGTAGTTGAAGACTTAGGAGAAGCGGAACCTCCATGGGAACCCCGAGTTGAAGAAAATTTCTCCAAGAAGATTGAGTTTGATGTTGCAGAGGACCGTGCACAACCTCCAAAACAAATTTCGAATGAAAACTTGGAGGGAATGAAGTAAGAATCGAGTTCCCTTGGTGATGAAGACCATGCATTCAATCTTTTTGGTGAAGAATCCTTTGAATTTGAAGAACCATCTCCCAATGAATTTGAAAGTGATGTGGAGGTAGATTTCTCTCGTCCTCCAATTTATGATTTGAATGATGGAGAAGAGTTAGATGAAGTTGATGAACAAAGGATTGAGAATGAAGAAGTTTATGAAGAGGTGGAGATTCACAAGGAAGCACACAAGGGAGTAGAGCTTACAAGGACATTGAAAATACCTCTCCCCAAGCCACCACCATCCATTCTTTCATTCAAGTGGGTAAATTCCTTATACTTAGGCCTCATTATTCCCCTTGAATATGGTTTGATCGAAATGGATGGTCAACTTAGACATATTTGTGGTTTTAAGAGTAAAATAGAGATGGTTAGTGGTTGGAATTATACATCAAGGTTTATTATGGTTGATGCTTCAAACATGAGATATAAAGGTTGGAGTAGTGCTCGACTAGAGGGGTCTAGGAGGGTAGTTTGGTGCCTACATGAGAATTCATCTCTCTTGCCACCCAGAGGAAATCACCATGATCAACTCAAGGACGGGTGTGAAAACAAGGTGTGGGATCCCGGATTACAAGAGGAGGATCAACTTTGGGAGCCCATGGTTTGTGAAGAACTCCATCAAAGCTTAGAGTTATTAACTTTGAATGATGAAGCATAATGGAAGTCCAAGCATTGGTGGATGTTCAAGGATGGATTCAAGCACAAGCCACCTTGATGGATAGCTCCCCATAAGTCCAACTTAAGGACAATAAACAAAAGTGCTAGGTGGGAGACACCCCAGCATGGTAACATCTTTCGCTTTTTCTCTTTTATATATATGGTAAATTAGTTTGAATTCATGTTTTGATTAGTTAGTTTAGTTATTTGGGAGTCTAGTAGGTTAAATAAGGTTTTATGATATTTTGGTAGTTGTTTGGAGGTTTGGAATGCTTGGATTGGTGTAAAAACATAGAAAAATTTTGAAAAACAGAGCACCATCCACGCGCACGCGCACTCCACGCGTACACGTGCCCAAGTATTTTCGGCCATCCACGCGCACGCGTCATGTAAACGTACGCGTGGATTGAATTTTTCCATTTCCCATACATTCACCCGAGAGTTGTGCCTGAAGTGCGCCAACTTTGTGCCACAAGGCACGCGCACGCGCACCTTGTGCGTACGAGTCGACTCTCTACTTCGCCATGCACGCATATGCGTCATCCGCACGTACGCGTTGCTGCTATTTCATCAATCCACGCTTACGCGCACATGACGCGCACACGTGGATTACCCTGTTCCACCTATCTTCTTTTTCTTCTATTCTTTCCATTTCTTTCTCTCTCTCTTCTTCCCTTATCTCACTCATCATCCAACACTACCAAACACTATCCATAACCACTTCTTTTAGTTAGTTGGTTAATTATTTAATTAGTACATTTTCATTTTGTTTTCTATTTTTCATTATAAGTGTTGGATTACTGATTTTGTTGCTACTTCTTGCTGCCTATTATTAACTGAATGCTATCTTAGCATAATTATTGTTAATTCTTATTGTTGGATTTAATTGTTGAGGTTATATGTTGTTACTTGGTTTTGGGTTCTTAATGCTTAATGTTTTTGAACACCAAGTACATGTCACATTGCCTTTAAGCTTCTAAACTCTTTTGAATTGCATGTTTTGGCCACCATGCATTCATCATCCATTGTTAGGCAATTGTACATTATCATTGCATTTTTTAGGTGATACTTGTTTATGATTTACCCATACTCATATCACCTATTTCATGCATTAAAATTGTGCGGTTGAGAAATTGGACCGGAAGCTTACCTAGTGACATATTTTTGAGCTTTTCAAGCTTTGTGGATCATGATTGCTATGTGATTGATTTTTGACTTCTATATCCTTTTTCCTAAGTTCCATAGCATCCATGTGTTTCACCTCTATGTCACTTAGGTGTTGCAACAACTTTAATATGTGTCGTTGATTGATTTGTGAACCCTCTATACCATTTTGTTCATCAAATTTACTTACACATCAATCAATGTCCATGCATTATCCAATTTCACAATTGCTTGATTTTTGCTTGAATGCTTTTATGCCTCTTCATTACTTGTTTGGTTGACCTAACCTACAAGTCTTTTGAAGTATTTCAAGCACACTAGAATGAGTAAAGTGCATACTTCTGTTGTACAATTGTGACATGGCTTTCAAATACTAGGGTGTGAGTTCTAAACCGCATGCAAGTTAGGACCCACACTCCTATTTTTCATCAATGTCACACTAATCCATTCACTTCATTCTAGTGATTTACTGGTGGGCAAAATGGTGATCATTGGTGCACGAAATTGCAATCACACTTTGCAATCCCGCACAACTAACCAGCAAGTGCACTGGGTCGTCCAAGTAATACCTTACGTGAGTAAGGGTCGATCCCACGGAGATTGTCAGCTTGAAGCAAGCTATGGTTACCTTGTAACTCTTAGTCAGGATATCAAAGATTATCAGGATTGATTGTAAAAAGCAAAAGAACATAAAATAGGTACTTGAATTGCAGTGATGGAGAATAGGTTGAGGTTTTGGAGATGCTCTGTCTTCTGAACCTCTGCTTTCCTACTGTCTTCTTCTTCAAACACGCAAGGCTCCTTCCAGGGCAAGCTGTATGTAGGGTTTCACCGTTGTCAATGGCTACCTCCCATCCTCTCAGTGGAAATGTTCAACGTACCCTGTCACAGCACGGCTATCCAGCTGTCGGTTCTCGATCATGTCGGAATAGAATCCAGTGATTCTTTTGCGTCTGTCACTAACGCCCCACAATAGCGAGTTTGAAGCTCGTCACAGTCATTCAATCATTGAATCCTACTCAGAATACCACAGACAAGGTTTAGACCTTCCGGATTCTCTTGAATGCCGCCATCAATTCTAGCTTATACCACGAAGATTCTGATTAAGGAATCCAAGAGATATCTACTCAATCTAAGGTAGAACGGAGGTGGTTGTCAGGCACGCGTTCATAGTTGAGAATATGATGAGTGTCACAGATCATCACATTCATCCGGGTAAAGAACAAGTGATATCTTAGAACGGAAGCAAGCATGATTGAATAAGAAACAGTAGTAATTGCATTAATCCATCAAGACACAGCAGAGCTCCTCACCCCCAACCATGGGGTTTAGAGACTCATGCTGTAGAAGATACAATGAGAAACGTGTAAAGTGTCATGAGGTACCGATACAATGTCAAAAGATCCTATTAATAGTGAACTAGTAACCTAGGGTTTACAGAAATGAGTAAATGACAGAAAAATCCACTTTCGGGCCCACATGGTGTGTGCTTGGGCTGAGCATTGAAGCATTTTCGTGTAGAGGCTCTTTCTGGAGTTAAACGCCAGCTTTTATGCCAGTTTGGGCGTTTAACTCCAAATTTTACGCCAGTTCCGGCGTTAAACGCTGGGAATTCTAAAGCTGATTTGCAACGCCGGTTTGGGCCATCAAATCTCGGGCAAAGTATGGACTATTATACATTGCTGAAAAGCCCAGGATGTCTACTTTCCAACGCCGTTGAGAGCGCGCCAATTGGGTTTCTGTAGCTCCAGAAACTCCACTTCGAGTGCAGGGAGGTCAGAATCCAACAGCATCTGCAGTCCTTTTCAGCCTCTGAATCAGATTTTTGCTCAGGACCCTCAATTTCAGCCAGAAAATACCTGAAATCATAGAAAAAACACACAAACTCATAGTAAAGTCCAGAAAAGTGAATTTTAATTAAAAAATAATAAAAATATACTAAAAACTAACTAAATTATACTAAAAACATACTAAAAACAATGCCAAAAAGCGTATAAATTATCCGCTCATCACAACACCAAACTTAAATTGTTGCTTGTCCCCAAGCAACTGAAAGTCAAAATAGAATAAAAAGAAGAGAATATACTATAGACTCCAAAATATCAAAGAAACTTAGTTCCAATTAGATGAGCGGGACTAGTAGCTTTTTGCTTCCGAACAGTTTTGGCATCTCGCTTTATCCTTTGAGGTTCAGAATGATTGGCATCTATAGGAACTTAGAATTCAGATAGTGTTATTGATTCTCCTAGTTAGGTATGATGATTCTTGAACACAGCTACTTTATGAGTCTTGGCCGTGGCCCAAAGCACTCTGTCTTCCAGTATTACCACCGGATACATACATGCCACAGACACATGATTGGGTGAACCTTTTCAGATTGTGACTCAGCTTTGCTAGAGTCCCCAATTAGAGGTGTCCAGTGTTCTTAAGCACACTCTTTTGCCTTGGATCACAACTTTATTTATACCCTTGCCTTTTGGTTTAAAGGGCTATTGGCTTTTTCTGCTTGCTTTTTCTTTTTCTCTTCTATTTTTTTCATTTTTTTTCGTTTTTTTTTTATTCACTACTTTTTCTTGCTTCAAGAATCAATTTGATGATTTTTCAGATCCTCAATAACAGTTCTCCTTTTCCATCATTCTTTCAAGAGCCAACAATTTTAACATTCTTAAAACAACAAATTCAAAAGACATATGCACTGTTCAAGCATTCATTTAGAAAACAAAAAGTATTGTCACCACATCAAACTAATTCAACTAGTTTCAAAGATGAATTCAAAATCCTGTACTTCTTGTTCTTTTGTGATTAAAGCATTTTTCATTTAAGAGAGGTGATGGATTCATAGGACATTCATAGCTTTAAGGTATAGACACTAAGATACTAATGATCATGTAATAAGACACAAACATAGATAAACATAAGTATAAAAATTCGAAAAATAGAAAATAAAGAACAAGGAGATTAAAGAACGGGTCCACCTTAGTGATGGCGGCTTGTTCTTCCTCTTGAGGATCTTATGGAGTGCTTGAGCTCCTCAATGTCTCTTCCTTGCCTTCCCTTTCCTCTTTCTAGAGGTTTTTCCGGCCTTAGGTGCCATAAATGGTTATAGAGAAACAAAAAGCAACGCTTTTTACCACACCAAACTTAGAAGGTTTGCTCGTCCTCGAGCAAAAGTAGAAAGAAGAGAGAGAGTGGTGGGGTAGGTGGAGATCCTGTGGAGTCCACAGATCCTGAGGTGTCAAGGATAATTCATCCCTGCACCAAGTGGCGAGCAAAAATGCTCCTTCTGCCAATCCTGGCGTTAAATGCCGGGCTGGTGCCCATTTCTGGCGTTTAACGCCGGCTTGGTGTCCAATCCTGGCGTTTAACGCCAGTCTGGTGACCCTTTCTGGCGTTAAACGCCCAGAATGGTGCCAGACTGGGCGTTAAACGCCCATTTGCTGCCTTTACTGGCGTTTAAACGCCAGCAAGTTTTCCTCCAGGGTGTGCTATTTTTCTTTCTATTTTTCATTCTGTTTTTGCTTTTTCAATTGATTTTGTGACTTTCCATGATCATCAACCTATAGAAAACATAAAATAACAAAGGAAAATAATAAATATAACATTGGGTTGCCTCCCAACAAGCGCTTCTTTAATGTCAGTAGCTTGACAGTGGGCTCACATGGAGCCTCACAGATACTCAGAGCAATGTTGGAACCTCCCAACACCAAACTTAGAGTTTGAATGTGGGGGTTCAACACCAAACTTAGAAGTTGGTGGTGGCCTCCCAACACCAAACTTAGAGTTTGACTGTGGGGGCTCTGTTTGACTCTGTTTTGAGAGAAGCTCTTCATGCTTCCTCTCCATGGTTACAGAAGGAGAACCTTGAGTCTTATAGTTTGCACTGTCTACAAGCCACGGAGCTTCCTGAATAGCAAACAATTGCTCATCCGGAAAGGTTTCAGAGATCTCAGTAGGAGGGAGGGATGCTCCTGCTACTGGTTCTATCCGGGACAGGTGATCAGCTACTTGATTCTCTGTCCCTTCTCTGTCTCTTATTTCTATATCAAACTCTTGCAGAAGCAACACCCATCTTATGAGCCTGGGTTTTGAATCTTGCTTTGTGAGTAGATATGAAAGAGCAGCATGGTCAGTGTACACAATTACTTTTGATCCTACTAAATAAGATCTGAACTTGTCAATGGCATAAACCACTGCAAGTAACTCCTTTTCTGTGGTTGTGTAGTTCTTCTGTGCATCATTTAGAATACGGCTGCCGTAATAAATGACGTGCAGAAGCTTGCCATGCCTTTGTCCCAATACTGCACCAATGGCATGGTCACTGGCATCACACATTAGTTCAAATGGTAATGTCCAGTCTGGTACAGAGATGACTGGTGTTGTGACCAGCTTAGCTTTCAGAGTCTCAAACGCCTGCAGACACTCATTATCAAAAATAAATGGAGTGTCAGCAGCTAGCAGATTACTCAGAGGTTTGGCAATTTTTGAAAAATCCCTTATAAACCTTCTGTAGAATCCTGCATGCCCCAGAAAGCTTCTGATTGCCTTAACATTTGTAGGTGGTGGTAATTTTTCAATTACCTCAACTTTAGCTTGATCCACCTCTATTCCCTTGTTTGAAATTTTATGCCCAAGGACAATACCTTCAGTCACCATAAAGTGACATTTTTCCCAGTTTAAAACTAGGTTGGTCTCTTGGCATCTTTTCAGAACAAGTGCTAGATGGTTAAGGCAGGAGCTGAATGAGTCTCCAAATACTGAAAAGTCATCCATGAAGACTTCCAGAAATTTTTCTACCATATCTGAGAAGATAGAGAGCATGCACCTCTGAAAGGTTGCAGGTGCATTGCACAGACCAAAAGGCATTCTTCTGTAGGCAAATACTCCAGAAGGACATGTAAACGCTGTTTTCTCTTGGTCTTGAGGATCTACTACAATTTGGTTGTAACCTGAGTAGCCGTCCAAAAAATAGTAGTATTCATGACCTGCTAGTCTCTCTAGCATCTGGTTTATGAATGGTAAAGGAAAATGATCCTTTCTGGTGACTGTATTGAGCCTTCTGTAGTCAATACACATGCGCCACCCTGTAACTGTTCTTGTAGGAACTAGTTCATTCTTTTCATTATGAACCACTGTTATGCCTCCCTTCTTGGGGACAATGTGGATATGGCTCACCCAGGGGCTATCAGAAATAGGATAAATAATCCCAGCCTCTAGTAACTTAGTGACCTCTTTCTGCACCACCTCCTTCATGGCTGGATTTAGCCGCCTTTGTGGTTGAACCATTGGCTTAGCATCATCCTCCAATAGGATCTTGTGCATGCATCTTGCTGGGCTAATGCCCTTAAGATCACTTATGGACCACCCAAGAGCTGTCTTGTGTGTCCTTAGCACTTGAATTAGTGCTTCCTCTTCCTGTGGATTCAAAGCAGAGCTTATGATCACTGGAAAAGTGTCACCTTCTCCCAGAAATGCATATTTTAGGGATGGTGGTAGTGGCTTGAGCTCGGGTTTAGGAGGCTTATTTTCTTCTTGAGGAATTTTCAGAATTTCTTTTATTTCCTTTAGTTCCTCCAGATCAGGCTGAACATCTTTAAAGATGTTCTCTAGCTCTGATTCGAGACTTGCAGTCATATTGACCTCCTCCACCAAAGAGTCAATAATATCAGCGCTCATGCAGTCATTTGATGTGTCTGGATGCTGCATAGCTTTGACAACATTTAATTTGAACTCATCCTCATTGACTCTCAGGGTTAATTCCCCTTTTTGGACGTCAATGAGGGTCCGTCCAGTTGCTAGGAAAGGTCTTCCTAGAATGAGAGTTGCACTCTTGTGCTCCTCCATTTCCAGCACTACAAAGTCAGTGGGAAAGGCAAATGGCCCAACCTTGACACTCATGTCCTCAATTATGCCTGATGGATATTTAGTGGAGCCATCAGCAAGTTGGAGACATATCCTGGTTGGTTTGACTTCTTCAGTCAAGCCAAGCTTTCTGATAGTGGATGCAGGTATTAGGTTGATACTTGCCCCAAGATCACATAGAGCTTTCTTGGTACAAGTACCCTCTAATGTGCATGGTATCATAAAGCTTCCATGATCTTTTAGCTTCTCTGGTAAGCTCTTTAATATGACTGCACTGCATTCTTCAGTGAGAAAAACTTTTTCAGTTTCTCTCCAATCCTTCTTATGACTTAAGATCTCTTTCATGAACTTAGCATAAGAAGGTATTTGCTCAAGTGCCTCTGCAAACGGAATCTTTATTTCAAGAGTCCTTAGATAGTCTGCAAAGCGGGAAGATTGCTTATCCTGTTCCGCTTGGCGGAGTTTCTGAGGATAAGGCATCTTGGCTTTATATTCTTCAACCTTAGTTGCTGCAGGTTTATTTCCTACAGAAGTGGTTGGAAAAGCCTGCTTAAGGGGGTTGTTATCAGCACTTGCAAGTGTCTGACCCCTTTGTGGCGTTTGAACGCCAGGATTGGGTGCTTTTTGGGCGTTTAACGCCAGATTGCAACCCTTTTCTGGCGTTTGAACGCCAGAAGTGGCTACCCATTGGGCGTTTAATGCCATTTTCTTACCCTTTTTTGGCGTTTGAACGCCAGAATCATTCCTCTCTGGGCTCTTACTGTCCTCAGAGGGATTTTGGGTAGTTGGTTGGTCATCCTCTGTCAGTTGTTCCTTTCTTAGCTTTCTGCTGCTTTGAGTTGATACATTCAATGTCTTCCCACTCCTTAATTTAACAGCTTGGCATTCTTCTGTTATCTATTTAGATAGTTGCTGTCTTGTCTGATTCAATTGTGCTTCCATATTTTTGTTAGCATTTTTAGTGTCTTGGATCTTCTCTTTAAATTCTGCTAATTATTTTGTCATAAGGAGTAATTGCTGATTAAGCTCAACCATCTGTTCTTGAGGATTAGGATCAGTGGCTACTGCCATAACTTCTTCTTTTGTAGAGAACTCATTGCTAGAGTACAAATGTTGATTTATAGCAACAGTATCTATAAGCTCTTGAGCCTCTTCAATCGTCTTCCTCATATGTATAGATCCACCAGCTGAGTGGTCTAGAGACATCTGAGCTTTTTCTGTAAGCCCATAGTAGAAGATGTCTAACTGTACCCACTCTGAAAACATTTCAGAAGGGTATTTTCTTAGCATACCTCTATACCTCTCCCAGGCATTATAAAGGGATTCATTATCCTCTTGTTTAAAGCCTTGGATGTCCAGCCTTAGCTGTGTCATCCTTTTTGGAGGGTAAAATTGATTCAGGAATTTGTCTGATAACTGTTTCCATGTCTTTATACTTGCTGTAGGTTGGTTATTCAACCATCTCTTAGCTTGATCTTTTACAGCAAATAGAAACAGTAATAGTCTGTAGACATCCTGATCCACCTCTTTATCACGTACTGTGTCAGCAAGTTGTAAGAATTGTGCCAGAAACTCAGTAGGTTCTTCCTGTGGAAGACCGGAATATTGGCAATTTTGCTGCACCATGATAATGAGTTGAGGATTTAGCTCAAAGCTGCTTGCTTTAATGGGAGGTATACAGATGCTACTCCCATATGCAGCTGTAATAGGGTTAGCATATGACCCCAGAGTCCTTCTGGACTACTCAATTCCACTTAGGTCCATGATGGAGAAAGGGAGATGATGCAGATATTATTTTATTTTTATTTTTTTTATTTCAATTAAAAATGACCGAAAATAATAAAATAAAATAAATGGAAAATAAAATAAAATTTTGAAAAATAAAATCAAAGCAAATTGAGAACTTAATTAATTAATTAATTAAAAAGATTTTGGAATTAGCAATTAAAAAGATATGATTGAGAATTATTTTGAAAAAGATATGATTGAGAATATATGATTGCAAATAAAAATGATTGAAAAGATATGATTTTGAAAATCTTTGACTAATTTAATGCAAAATTTCGAAAATTATGAGTAAAACAAGGAAAGGATATTTTTTTATTTTTAAATTTTAATGAGAAAAGAGAAAAACAACAGAACGACACTAAACTTAGAAATTTTAGATCAAAACAAATAGAACAAACAAGAAAACTTTGAATGTCAAGATGAACACCAAGAACACTTTGAAGATCAAGATGAACACCAAGAACAAATTTTTGAAAAATTTTTAAGTGAATAAAAGCACAAAAGACACCAAACTTAAAATTTTTAGAAAATCAAACACAAATTTTCGAAAACTTAAAGGAAAACACAAAGAAGACACCAAATTTAAAATATAAAACTAAACTCAAATAAAAGACTCTAAACCAACAAAAATAAAACAGTCCTAATCTAAGCAACAAGATAAACCGTCAGTTGTCCAAACTCGAACAATCCCCGGCAACGGCGCCAAAAACTTGGTGCACGAAATTGCAATCACACTTTGCAATCCCGCACAAATAACCAGCAAGTGCACTGGGTCGTCCAAGTAATACCTTACGTGAGAAAGGGTCGATCCCACGGAGATTGTCGGCTTGAAGCAAGCTATGGTTACCTTGTAACTCTTAGTCAGGATATCAAAGATTATCAGGATTGATTGTAAAAAGCAAAAGAACATAAAACAGGTACTTGAATTGCAGTGATGGAGAATAGGTTGATGTTTTGGAGATGCTCTGTCTTCTGAACCTCTGCTTTTCTACTGTCTTCTTCTTCAAAAACGCAAGGCTCCTTCCATGGCAAGCTGTATGTAAGGTTTCACCGTTGTCAATGGCTACCTCCTATCCTCTCAGTGGAAATGTTCAACGCACCCTGTCACGGCACAGCTATCCAGCCGTCAGTTCTCGATCATGTCGGAATAGAATCCAGTGATTCTTTTGCGTCTGTCACTAACGCCCCACAATCGCGAGTTTGAAGCTCGTCACAGTCATTCAATCATTGAATCCTACTCAGAATACCACAGACAAGGTTTAGACCTTCCGGATTCTCTTGAATGCCGCCATCAATTCTAGCTTATACCACGAAGATTCTGATTAAGGAATCCAAGAGATATCTACTCAATCTAAGGTAGAACGGAGGTGGTTGTCAGGCACGCGTTCATAGTTGAGAATATGATGAGTGTCACGGATCATCACATTCATCCGGGTAAAGAACAAGTGATATCTTAGAACGGAAGCAAGCATGATTGAATAAGAAACAGTAGTAATTGCATTAATCCATCAAGACACAGCAGAGCTCCTCACCCCCAACCATGGGGTTTAGAGACTAATGCTGTAGAAGATACAATGAGAAACGTGTAAAGTGTCATGAGGTACCGATACAATGTCAAAAGATCCTATTAATAGTGAACTAGTAACCTAGGGTTTACAGAAATGAGTAAATGACAGAAAAATCCACTTCCGGGCCCACTTGGTGTGTGCTTGGGCTGAGCATTGAAGCATTTTCGTGTAGAGGCTCTTTCTGGAGTTAAACGCCAGCTTTTATGCCAGTTTGGGCGTTTAACTCCAAATTTTACGCCAGTTCTGGCGTTAAACGCTGGGAATTCTAAAGCTGATTTGCAACGCCGTTGAGATCTCGCCAATTGGGTTTCTGTAGCTCCAGAAAATCCACATCCAGTGCAGGGAGGTCAGAATCCAACAGCATCTGCAGTCCTTTTCAGCCTCTGAATCAGATTTTTGCTCAGGACCCTCAATTTCAGCCAGAAAATACCTGAAATCACAGAAAAACACACAAACTCATAGTAAAGTCCAGAAAAGTAAATTTTAATTAAAAACTAATAAAAATATACTAAAAACTAACTAAATTATACTAAAAACATACTAAAAACAATGCCAAAAAGCGTATAAATTATCCGCTCATCAATCATCAATAATGGCTCTTTGGTATGTGCATCCATTAACTCAGCACTTTCTTTCCACAACTTCGCTCAACTAACCAGCAAGTGTACTGGGTCGTTGATGAGCGGATAATTTGTACGCTTTTTGGCATTGTTTTTAGTATGTTTTTGGTAGTTTTAGTTGAGTTTTTATTATATTTTTATTAGTTTTTAGTTAAAATTCACTTTTCTGGACTTTACTATGAGTTTGTGTGTTTTTCTATGATTTCAGGTATTTTCTGGCTGAAATTGAGGGACCTAAGCAAAAATCTGATTCAGAGACTAAAAAGGACTGCAGATGCTGTTGGATTCTGACCTCCCTGCACTCGAAGTGGATTTTCTGGAGCTACAGATACCCAATTGGCGCGCTCTCAACGGCGTTGGAAAGTAGACATCCTGGGCTTTCCAGCAATATATGATAGTCCATACTTTGCCCAAGATTTGATGGCCCAAACCGGCGTTCAAAGTCACCTACAGAATTTCCAGCGTTAAACGCCGGAACTGGCACCTAAATGGGAGTTAAACGCCCAAACTGGCATAAAAGCTGGCGTTTAACTCCAAGAAGAGTCTTTACACGAAAGTGCTTCAATGCTCAGCCCAAGCACACACCAAGTGGGCCCGGAAGTGGATTTTTATGTCATTTACTCATCTCTGTACACCCTAGGCTACTAGTTTCTTATAAATAGGACCTTTTACTATTGTATTTTCATCTTCGGACATCTAGTTCTTAGATCATTGGGAGGCTGGCCTCACGGCCATGCCTAGACCTTATGCTTATGTATTTTCAACGGTGGAGTTTCTACACACCATAGATTAAGGTGTGGAGCTCTGCTGTACCTCGAGTATTAATGCAATTACTATTGTTCTTCCATTCAATTCCGCTTGTTCTTGTTCTAAGATATCACTTGTTCTTCAACTTGATGAATGTGATGATCCGTGACACTCATCATCATTCTCACCTATGAACAAGGTGACTGACAACCATTCTTGTTCTACAAGCAACCAAGGCTTAGTGAATATCTCTTGGATTCTTTAATCGGAATCTTCGTGGTATAGGCAGGACCTGATGGCGGCATTCAAGAGAATCCGGAAGGTCTAAACCTTGTCTGTGGTATTCTGAGTAGGATTCAATGATTGAATGACTGTGACGTGCTTCAAACTCCTAGCAGGCGGGGCGTTAGTGACAGACGCAAAAGTATCAATGGATATTATTCCGGCCTGACCGAGAACCGACAGCTGAATTCCGCTATGCCGTGACAGGGCATATGCCAATCGCTTTCACTGAGAGGATGGGAGGTAGCCACTGACAATGGTGAAACCCTACACGAGCTTGCCATGGAAAGGAGTAAGAAGGATTGGATGAAGACAGTAGGAAAGCAGAGAGACGGAAGGGAAGGCATCTTCATACGCTTATCTGAAGTTCCTACCAATGAATTACATAAGTACCTCTATCTTTATCTTTATGCTTTATTCATCATCTATACCCATTTGAGTTTGCCTGACTGAGATTTACAAGGTGACCATAGCTTGCTTCATACCAACAATCTCCGTGGGATCGACCCTTACTCGCGTAAGGTATTACTTGGACGACCCAGTGCACTTGCTGGTTAGTTGTGCGAAGTTGTAGTGATCACAATTTCGCGCACCATGTTTTTGGCGCCGTTGCCGGGGATTGTTTGTGTATGGACAACTGACGGTTCATCTTGTTGCTTAGATTAGGTATTATTTTTCTTCAGAGTTCTTAAGAATGAATTCTAGTGTTTCAAGGTGATGTTCTTATCATCACCAAAGCTGATTGATCCTCATCAATTGAGCTCTTGAATGCAATGTCCTGCTGAAGCTTAGCTAGCTATGTCTAATTCCTTTAGACTAAAGCTTTAGACTAACATTGCATGATTCCTGGAATTCTAATTAAGAATTTTGATACCTTTATTTTCTTTTCCACTTAATTTTCGAAAAATCAAAAAAATTACAAAAGCATAAAAACCAAAAATATTTTATGTTTCTTGTTTGAGTATAGAGTCTCATTTTAAGTTTGGTGTCAATTGCATGTTTCTGTTCTTCTTGCATTTTTCAAATTTATGCATGTGTCTTCATTAATCTTCAAGTTGTTCTTGATGATTTCTTTGTTTTGATCTTTGAATTCTATTGACTTGAGTGTTTTGTTATTTCTCATGTGCATTCTCATTTTGTTAGTGTCAATAGTATACAAACTGCTAAGTTTGGTGTCTTGCATGCATTATTATTTGATTTTAGTTGCATTTTGATTATTCCTCATTATTAAAAATCCAAAAATATTTTTAATTTGTGTCTTTTCAAGTCAATAATACAGAGAATTGAAGATTCAGAACATACTGCAGAGGAATCACACAGAAAAAGCTGGGCATTCAAAAATGCCCAGTGAAGAAGACAGACTGGCGTTTAAATGCCAGCCAGGGTGCCTGGCTGGGCGTTTAACGCCCAAAAAGGTAGTAGTTTGGGCGTTAAACGCCAGAATGTGCACCATTCTGGGCGTTTAACGCCAGGATGGCTAAAGGGGGAAGATTTTGTTTTCAAAATCAATTTTTTTTCCAAGTTTTCAAAGTTTTTCAAAATCAAATCTTTTTCAAATCATATCTTTTCAATCAAATGTTTTCAAAATCAATTTCTTTCCTTTTTCAAAGATACTTACTAACAATTAATGATTTGATTGAACATTTTTTGCCTTTTCTGTTAAGAAAGGTTTTATGTTTGAATCATATCTTTTCTTGTTAGGCAAGTCATTAATTTTTAAAATCATATCTTTTAAATTTGTTTTCAAATCATATCTTTTCAAATCATATCTTCTCAATCACATCTTTTTAGAACCATAACTTTTCAATCAAATCTTTTTAATCACATCTTTTTCAAAATAGTTTTCAATCAAATCTTTTAATTTCTAATTTCAAAATTTTTTTTCAAAAATCACTTGATTTCTTTCCCACTTTTATTTTCGAAAATCAATTAGTGTTTTTCAAAATGTTTTCAAAATCTTTTACTTAATTTTCGAAAATTACTTCCCTTCTTCTCACATCCTTCTATTTATGGACTAACACTATTCCTTAATGCAAAATTCGAACTCCATCTTCTTTGATAAGTTCGAATTTTCTACCTCTGTCTTCCATTTTTCTTCCTCTGACACCTTAAGGAATCTCTATACTGTGACATAGAGGATTCCATATTTTCTTGTTCTCTTCTCTTTCACATGAGCAGGAACAAAGACAAAGGCATTCTTGTTGAAGCTGACCCTGAACCTGAAAGGACCTTGAAGCGGAAGCTAAGAGAAGCTAAGGCACAACTCTCTGTTGAGGACCTGACCGAATTCTTCAAAGAAGAAGACATGTCAGCCGAAAACAACAACAATGCCAACAATGCAAGGAAGGTGCTGGGTGACTTTACTGCACCTACTCCCAACTTCTATGGGAGAAGCATCTCTATCCCTACCATTGGAGCAAACAACTTCGAGCTTAAGCCTCAATTAGTTTCTCTAATGCAACAGAATTGCAAGTTCCATGGACTTCCATTGGAAGATCCTCATCAGTTTTTAGCTGAGTTCTTGCAAATCTGTGACACAGTCAAGACTAATGGGGTTGACCCTGAGGTCTACAGACTGATGCTATTCCCTTTTGTTGTAAAAGACAGAGCTAGGACATGGTTGGACTCACAACCTAAAGAAAGCCTGGACTCTTGGGAAAAGCTAGTCAATGCCTTCTTGGCAAAGTTCTTTCCACCTCAAAAATTGAGTAAGCTTAGAGTGAAAGTCCAAACCTTCAGACAGAAGGATGGAGAATCCCTCTATGAAGCTTGGGAAAGATATAAACAATTGATCAGAAGATGTCCTTCTGACATGCTTTCTGAATGGAGCATCATAGGCATTTTCTATGATGGTCTCTCTGAACTATCCAAGATGTCTTTGGATAGCTCTGCTGGAGGATCTCTTCATTTGAAGAAGACGCCTACAGAAGCTCAAGAGCTAATTGAAATGGTTGCAAATAACCAATTCATGTACACTTCTGAAAGGAATCCTGTGAACAATGGGACTAGTCAGAAGAAAGGAGTTCTTGAGATTGACACTCTGAATGCCATATTGGCTCAGAACAAGATATTGACTCAACAAGTCAATTTGATTTCTCAAAGTCTGTCTGGAATGCAAAATGCACCAAGCAGTACTAAGGATGCTTCATCTGAGGAAGAAGCTTATGATCCTGAGAACCCTTCAATGGAAGAGGTGAATTACCTAGGAGAACCCTATGGAAACACCTCTAATTCTTCATGGAGAAATCACCCAAATTTCTCATGGAAGAATCAAGAGAGACCTCAACAAGGTTTCAACAACAACAATGGTGGAAGAAACAGGTTTAGCAATGGCAAGCCTTTTCCATCATCTTCTCAGCAACAGATAGAGAATTCTAAGCAGAACCCCTCTGACTTAGCAACCATGGTCTCTGATCTAATCAAACCACTCAAAGTTTCATGACTGAAACAAGGTCCTCCATTAGGAATTTGGAGGCACAAGTGGGACAGCTGAGCAAGAAAGTTACTGAACTCCCTCCTAGTACTCTCCCAAGTAATACAGAAGAAAATCCAAAAGGAGAGTGCAAAGCCATAACCATGGCCGAATATGGAGAGGAAAGAGAGGAGGTGGACGCCACTGAGGAAGACCTCAATGGGCGTGCACCAACCTCCTCTAAGTTCCCCAATGAGGAAGCATGGGAATCTGAGGCTCAAAATGAGACCATAGAGATTCCATTGGACTTACTTCTGCCTTTCATGAGCTCTGATGAGTATTCTTCCTCTGAAGAGGATGAGTATGTCACTGAAGAGCAAGTTGCTAAATACCTTGGAGCAATCATGAAGCTAAATGACAAGTTATTTGGAAATGAGACTTGGGAAGATTAACCCCCTTTGCTCACCAAAGAACTGGATGACTTGTCTAGGCAGAAATTACCTCAAAAGAGACAAGATCCTGGGAAGTTTTCCATACCTTATACCATAGGCACCATGCCCTTCAAGAAGGCCCTGTGTGACTTAGGGTCAAGTGTAAACCTCCTGCCTCTCTCTGTAATGGAGAAGCTAGGGATCTTTGAGGTACAAGCTGCAAGAATCTCATTGGAGATGGCAGACAACTCAAGAAAACAAGCTCATGGACTTGTAGAGAATGTTTTGGTAAAAGTTGAAGACCATTACATCCCTACTGATTTCATAGTCCTAGAGACTGGGAAGTGCATGGATGAATCCATCATCCTTGGCAGACCCTTCCTAGCCAGAGCAAAGGCTGTGATTGATGTTGATAGAGGTGAACTGATCATTCAAGTGAATGAAAAATCCTTGGTGTTTAAGGCTCAAGGATATCCCTCTGTCATCATGGAGAAGAAGCTTGAAGAGCTTCCCTCAAATCAGAGACAAATAGAGCCCCCACAGTCAAACTCTAAGTTTGGTGTTGGGAGGCTACAACCAAACTCTAAGTTTGGTGTTGAACCCCCACATTCAAACTCTAAGTTTGGTGTTGGGAGGTTCCAACATTGCTCTGAGTATCTGTGAGGCTCCATGAGAGCCCTCTGTCAAGCTACTGACATTAAAGAAGCGCTTGTTGGGAGGCAACCCAATGTTATATTTTATCTATTTTCTTTTGTTATTTTACTTTATTTTGTAGGTTGATGATCATAAGAAGTCACAAAATCCATTAAAAAAGCAAAAACAGAATGAAAAACAGGAAGAAAAACAGCACACCCTGGAGGAAGAACTCACTGGCGTTTAAACGCCAGTGAGGCTAGCAGTTGGGCGTTTAACGCCCAGTCTGGCACCATTCTGGGCGTTTAACGCCAGAAAGGGGCACCAGACTGGCGTTAAACGCCAGGAAAGGGCAAGAACCTGGCGTTAAACGCCAGAAATGGGCACCAGCCCGGCGTTTAACGCCAGAATTGGCTCAAAACGTGATTTTTGATGCCATTTGATGCAGGGATGACTTTTCCTTGACACCTAAGGATCTGTGGACCCCACAGGATCCCCACAAACCCCTCACCTATCAAATCCCATCTCTCTCTTCACCACTCACCTCTATAAAACCCCACTTACCTCACCATCCAAATTCAAACTACTACTTCTTCCCCTTTTGGCCTAACCACAAAGCCATCTCCCTCTCCTTCATTTCTTCTTCTTCTACTCTCTTCTTTCTTCTTTTACTCGAGGACGAGCAAACCTTTTAAGTTTGGTGTGGTAAAAGCATTGCTTTTTGTTTTTCCATAACCATTTATGGCATCCAAAGCCGGTTCAACTGAGAAGGCATGACCTCAAGCCCATCACTAAGAAGAAGATGGAGCAAACAAGAGACCCCTCTCATCATGAGATCCCTGAGATATCTCAAGGGATGCACTTTCCTCCACAAGACTATTGGGAGCAACTGAACACCTCCCTAGGAGAATTAAGTTCCAACATGGGACAACTAAGGGTGGAGCACCAAGAACATGCCATCCTCCTCCATGAAATTAGAGAAGATCAAAGGATCATGAGAGAGGAGCAACAAAGACAAGAAGAGACATTGAGGAGCTCAAGCACTCCATAGGATCTTCAAGAGAAAGAAAGAGCCGCCATCACTAAGGTGGACCCGTTCTTTAACCTCCTTGTTCTTTATTTTCTGTTTTTCGAATTTTAGTGCTTTATGTTTATCCATGTTTGTGTCTTATGATCATTAGTGTCTTAGTGTCTATGCCTTAAAGTTATGAATGTCCTATGAATCCATCACCTTTCTTAAATGAAAACTGTTTTTATCACAAAAGAACAAGAAGTACAGGATTTCAAATTCATCTTTAAAACTAGCTTAATTAGATTGATGTGGTGACAATACTTTTTGTTTTCTGAATGTATGCTTAAACAGTGCATATGTCTTTTGAATTTGTTGTTCATGAATGTTAAAATTGTTGGCTCTTGAAAGAATGATGAAAAAGGAGACATGTTACTGAGGATCTGAAAAATCATAAAAATGATTCTTGAAGCAAGAAAAAGCAGTGAATACAAAAAAAAAAGGAAAAAAGAAGGAGAAAAACGAAAAAAAGGGAGAAAGAGAAAAAGAAAGAAAAAGAAAGAAATAAAGTTGTGATCCAAGGCAATAAGAGTGTGCTTAAGAACCCTGGACACCTCTAATTGGGGACTTTAGCAAAGCTGAGTCACAATCTGAAAAGGTTCACCCAATTATGTGTCTGTGGCATGTATGTATCCGGTGGTAATACTGGAAGACAGAGTGCTTTGGGCCACGGCCAAGACTCAATAAGTAACTGTGTTCAAGAATCATCATACTTAACTAGGAGAATCAATAACACTATCTGGATTCTGAGTTCCTAAAGAAGCCAATCATTCTGAATTTCAAAGGATAAAGTGAGATGCCAAAACTGTTCGGAGGCAAAAAGCTACTAGTCCCGCTCATCTAATTTGGAGCTTAGTTTCATTGATAATTTGGAGTCTATAGTATATTCTCTTCTTTTTATCTTATTTGATTTTCAGTTGCTTGAGGACAAGCAACAATTTAAGTTTGGTGTTGTGATGAGCGGATAATTTGTACGCTTTTGGCATTGTTTTTAGTATGTTTTTGGTAGTTTTAGTTGAGTTTTTATTATATTTTTATTAGTTTTTAGTTAAAATTCACTTTTCTGGACTTTACTATGAGTTTGTGTGTTTTTCTGTGATTTCAGGTATTTTCTGGCTGAAATTGAGGGACCTGAGCAAAAATCTGATTCAGAGACTAAAAAGGACTGCAGATGCTGTTGGATTCTGACCTCCCTGCACTCGAAGTGGATTTTCTGGAGCTACAGAAGCCCAATTGGCGCGCTCTCAACGGCGTTGGAAAGTAGACATCCTGGGCTTTCCAGCAATATATGATAGTCCATACTTTGCCCAAGATTTGATGGCCCAAACCGGCGTTCAAAGTCACCTACAGAATTTCCAGCGTTAAACGCCGGAACTGGCACCTAAATGGGAGTTAAACGCCCAAACTGGCATAAAAGCTGGCGTTTAACTCCAAGAAGAGTCTCTACACGAAAGTGCTTCAATGCTCAGCCCAAGCACACACCAAGTGGGCCCGGAAGTGGATTTTTATGTCATTTACTCATCTCTGTACACCCTAGGCTACTAGTTTCTTATAAATAGGACCTTTTACTATTGTATTTTCATCTTCGGACATCTAGTTCTTAGATCATTGGGAGGCTGGCCTCACGGCCATGCCTAGACCTTATGCTTATATATTTTCAACGGTGGAGTTTCTACACACCATAGATTAAGGTGTGGAGCTCTGCTGTACCTCGAGTATTAATGCAATTACTATTGTTCTTCCATTCAATTCCGCTTGTTCTTGTTCTAAGATATCACTTGTTCTTCAACTTGATGAATGTGATGATCCGTGACACTCATCATCATTCTCACCTATGAACAAGGTGACTGACAACCATTCTTGTTCTACAAGCAACCAAGGCTTAGTGAATATCTCTTGGATTCTTTAATCGGAATCTTCGTGGTATAGGCAGGACCTGATGGCGGCATTCAAGAGAATCCGGAAGGTCTAAACCTTGTCTGTGGTATTCTGAGTAGGATTCAATGATTGAATGACTATGACGTGCTTCAAACTCCTAGCAGGCGGGGCGTTAGTGACAGACGCAAAAGTATCAATGGATATTATTCCGGCCTGACCGAGAACCGACAGCTGAATTCCGCTATGTCGTGACAGGGCATATGCCAATCGCTTTCACTGAGAGGATGGGAGGTAGCCACTGACAATGGTGAAACCCTACACGAGCTTGCCATGGAAAGGAGTAAGAAGGATTGGATGAAGACAGTAGGAAAGCAGAGAGACGGAAGGGAAGGCATCTTCATACGCTTATCTGAAGTTCCTACCAATGAATTACATAAGTACCTCTATCTTTATCTTTATGCTTTATTCATCATCTATACCCATTTGAGTTTGCCTGACTGAGATTTACAAGGTGACCATAGCTTGCTTCATACCAACAATCTCCGTGGGATCGACCCTTACTCGCGTAAGGTATTACTTGGACGACCCAGTGCACTTGCTGGTTAGTTGTGCGAAGTTGTAGTGATCACAATTTCGCGCACCAGTCGTTCAAGTAATAAACCTTACGTGAGTAAGGGTCGATCCCACAGAGATTGTTGGTATGAAGCAAGCTATGGTCATCTTGTAAATCCCAGTCAGGCAGATTCAAATATGATTGTATTAGATATTCAAAAGATAAATAAAAGAAACAGGAAATAAAGATAAAGTTACTCATGTAATCCAATGGTGGGAATTTCAGATAGGTGCATGGAGGTGCTGTGTTCCTTCCGAATCTCTACTTTCTTATTACATTCATCCAAGCCTTCTTACTCCTTTCCATGGCAAGCTGTATATAGGGCATCACCATTGACAATGGCTACATCCCATCCTCTCAGTAAAAAAGGTCCAAATGCTCTGTCACAGCACGGCTAATCATCTGTCGGTTCTCAATCAGGTTGGAATAGAATCCAGTGATTCTTTTGCGTTTGTCACTAACGCCCAGCCTTCAGGAGTTTGAAGCTCGTCACAATCATTCAATCCCGGAATCCTACTCGGAATACCACAGACAAGGTTAGACTTTCCAGATTCCCATGAATTCCGCCATCAATTCTAGCTTATACCACAAAGATTCTGATTAAGGAATCCAAGAGATATGCGCCCGGTCTAAGGTAGAACGGAAGTGGTTGTCAGTCACGCGCGTTCATAGGTGAGAATGATGATGAGTGTCACAGATCATCACATTCATCAAGTTGAAGTGCAACGAATATCTTAGAACAGGAATAAATCGAATTGGATAGAAAATAATAGTAATTGTATTAAAACTTGAGGTACAGCAGAGCTCCACACCCTTAATCTATGGTGTGTAGAAACTCCACCGTTAAAAATACATAAGTGAAAGGTCCAGGCACGGCCAAATGGCCAGCCCCCCCAATGTCTAAGATCGCATAAACTGATCAAAGATCTCCAATACAATAGTAAACTATCCTATTTATACTAGACTAGCTACTAGGGTTTACATAAGTAAGTAATTGATGCATAAATCCACTTCTGGGGCCCACTTGGTGTGTGCTTGGGCTGAGCTTGATCTACCCACGAGCTGAGGCTTCTCTTGGAGTTGAACGCCAAGTTGTAACGTGTTTTGGGCGTTCAACTCTGGTTCGTGACGTGTTTCTGGCGTTTGACTCCAGAATGCAGCATGAAACTGGCGTTGAGCGCCAGTTTACATCGTCAATTCTGGAACAAAGTATGGATTATTATATATTGATGGAAAGCTCTGGATGTCTACTTTCCAACTCCGTTGAGAGCGCGCCATTTAGAGTTCTGTAGCTCCAGAAAATTCATTTCGAGTGTAGGGAGGTCGGATTCCAACAGCATCATCAGTCCTTTGTCAGCCTCCTATCAGAGTTTTGCTCAGGTCCCTCAATTTCAGCCAGAAAATATCTGAAATCACAGAAAAACACACAAACTCATAGTAAAGTCCAGAAATATGAATTTAGCATAAAAACTAATGAAAACATCCCTAAAAGTAACTAGATTATACTAAAAACTACCTAAAAATAATGCCAAAAAGCGTATAAATTATCCGCTCATCATTTACCTCGTTCCAACAATTTATGCTTCCTTGCTTGCACATTAACTTTTCTTACTATCCTGTTTTCTATTGTTCAAGATGAATCATCATAAGCAAAAATGGAAGCGGGAGAAGAACACGCAGCAACCGGTTGACCTACCAGCTGAAGGTAGCAACTAAGAAAGTCACCGTACCCCCTTGCTCATCTTTGGATGCACCGAGGACGGTACAAATTTTTTAAGTGTGGGGAGGTCCTCCGACCACTCGATGTTTTTGGGTAACAAGTTTCTAATCCCAACACTTTTGCATTTCATTTTAGGATTTTTAGTTGCATTTTCTTGTTTTGTATATGTATATATTAAACTTAGTCAAAATAATGAAATTTTTCAAGAATTTTATCTATAGGGCACCCCAATTGATTGAAAAAAAATTTAGAACTTGCTTGAATTATATATTTTGTGGATCATATTTTTGAGCTAAGAACACAAGCATGTGAGATTTGAGCCTAATTGTGTGGTTACATCATATAGCCACTTATTTTCATTCTTGTATGCATTATTCTCTTTCTATGATTGTAATCTTTGATATGTTTGATTCTATATGTCCATTATTTTGTGTATACATACATTTATATGATTGACGCCATTATTCAAATAGCTCACTTACCCAAATAAGCCTACCTTTTATCTTCCATTGATAACCAATTTGAGCCTATGCTTAACCCATTTGTTCTTAATTGTAGCACATTACAAGCCTAAGTGAAAAACAATAAATGTCCTTAATTTGGATCTTTGATTAGCTTAGGCTAGTGAGAGTGTTCATTATTTGATTTTGGGGAAGTTGGAAACATTGGGTAAAGATAAAAGTGTGTTTTTGTATTTGTGTTGAGAATCTTGGGAATTGGGAACATACTTATGTATTAATCATATATAAACTATATGCATTGATATTCTTGTATATATTTTAGTTTGAAAAAAAATGAAAAAAACAAAAAGAAAAAAAAAATATATATATATATATATAAGAAGAAAAAAAAGAAAATATATAGAAAGAAAGAAAAAAAAAGAATTGCAATAAAAAGGGTACAAAATGCCCCAAAGCAAGGTTCAATAAAAGTCAATGCATATGGGTAGTGATCAAAAAGAGAATGCATGAGTGTGTGAAAAAGTGAAGAATGGGTAGTTAAGTTAGCTTTGAATTGTATAGGTTGTCATAGGTTAGGTGGGAAGTTTAGGTTAATCAAAGATTCAAATTCTAGTCCACTTGACCATATGCATCCCTACCTTAACCCTAGCCCCATTACAACCTATGGGAAAGACCTCATGATATTTGTATGTATGCATGAAATAATTGTTGATTGTTAGATGAAAAATAAATCTTGAAAAGCATGATTAGGGGAGAATTGAGTGAATCAACCCTATACACTTGAGTGCCTAGAGCGGATGCACATCCAGTGAGGGCTCGATCGCTCAATTACATGCTTCCACCCATGATCATCTTTTCTTGCAAGTTTGTAAAATCTTTCAATGATTCAATTCAATTGTGGGTTGATTTGATTGCTATTGCCTTAGCCTTTGTGCTTGTATATGTATTCTTAGAAATTGATTTATTTTGACTAAGTGGATGCATTCATGTAGATAGAATGCATATAGATAGGTTGCATGTAGTTAGTTTGCATTGAATAAATGTTGATGTCCCTTTGCTTCTTTCTTGATTTTAGCATGAGGACATGCTTAGTTTAAGTGTGGGGAGATTTGATAAACCCCAATTTTGTGGTTTATCTTGTGCTTAATTTGGGAGATTTTATCACCTTTTTCCATATTTATTCGATGCCTTGATGTATTTTTTGAGTGATTTCAGATTCATAGGGCAAGTATTGGGTAGAAGAAGTGAGGAGAAAAGCATGCAAAGTGGAAGAATTCATGAAGAAATGAAGGAACCGTAAAGTTGTCAAGTCCGACCTCTTTGCACTCAATCGACCATAACTTGAGCTACAGAGGTCCAAATGAGGCGGTTCCAGTTGCGTTAGAAAGCTAACATATGGGGCTTCAAAATGATATAAATTTTACCATATGTTGCTTCGCATTCAGGGGCACGTACGCGCCATGCACGCGTACGCGCCGATGCTGCTCGTGGCCCACTAAAGTAAAATCGCCCCCAGCGATTTCTGAAGCACTTTGGGCCCAACGCAACTCATTTCTAATGCTATTTCATGCAGAATTCAAGCTTGGACAAAGGGAGAGTAATTGGTTTTGAGTTGTAGCATCATGTAGGTTAGTTTCTAGAGAGAGAAGCTCCCTCTTCTCTTTGGAATTAGGTTAGGTTAGCTTAATTCCATCTTAGATCTAGGTTTTGATTATTGTTCTCATCTTGTTTCTTCTATAATTTCTTGTTTCTACACTTTTATTCTCTTAGTTTATGGTGTTAATTTTACTTTTATGCTCTCTTTTATGTTGATGAACACTTGTTGGATTTGGATCTTTTCTTTAATGCCAATTAATGTTGATGTTCTTTTAATGTTGATTTGAGTTGTTGATTTATTTTTCTCACAATTTGTAGTTGGTAGATTTTACTATTCTTGCACATCTACCATGCTTTCCATTTGTACCCACCAAGTGTTTGACAAAATGCTTGGTTGGGCTTTAGAGTAGATTTTGAGCATTCTTGGCTTGGAAAGAGTAATTAGGTGATCTTGAGTCATGAATACCCAACTAATGTTGGTGATCTAGAGTTGTTTGTTAATATGATTTCCATTAACTCTAATCTTTTGCTAATTCTATTAGTATGTTGATTAGTAAATTTGGATTGAGGTTAACTAGTCTTGTTTGACTTTCTCTCATGGAAGATAATGTGATACCTTCTTCCAATGTTGGGGATGACGAAATGAGATAAATTCTTGTTTATTATTGTGATATGATTGATTAGTCTTATTTGACTTTCTCCCTATTTGTTGGAGTTGATTAGATAAGATGAATTAATCATTGTTTGACTAGGATAGAAAGCCCATGATCTCAAACATTGCCATGAATGTCTCTCTTTATTGATTGCTTTCTTTAATTGCCCTCTTTACTTTTCTTGTCATTTATTTTATTGATCCTTCCATCAATCAAACCCCCTTGCATTTGCGTAGCCAATAATTGAGCACTTCATTGCAATTCCTCGTGAGACGACCCGGAGTCCAAATACTCCGGTTAATTCTTATTTGGGGTTTGTTCTTTGTGACAACCAAAAATGGCGCCGTTGCCAGGGAAGACAATGGTGCTATGTTATTGGCTATTGTATATACTGTGAATATCTTGAATTTGGGTTGTTTGTTTGTTTTGCTAGTTAGGATTTTGTTTTCTTTGTTTGTTAGTAATACTTGTTTTCTTTTATACTCTCTTTCACTATGAATTCTCACCCCTTTTGCTATGAATGTATTTTTCACGATATTGTAGGAGATAGAGGCTCCAATGAGGATATGCATCAAGGATTTGGGAATCAAGGATGGGAGGAACTTCAAGCTTATGAACAACTTTCATGGCAACAACCTCCTACGAACCCCTATGGGCATAATCCTGATTCTAATGTGTATCAACCCAATGTATGTGATGACCCTAATTGTGGTTGTCAACCACAATCATCATACTCATATGATCCCATCCCTCAATATAGTTATACACTACATTCACAAGCCTCACATCACCATTCAACTTTATATGGCCATAATTCATACACACCATATCAACCACCATATGAATCACATCTAGAACCACCATTCCAATACCAATACTTCCCTGAATCACAAGGTCCATACACACCACCTCAAGAATTTCACCAATATGAACCACCTTCCAACCACAACACCTTTCCCTCGAATGATGAACTCTCTCCTTTACCACCAACCCCCAATGAAGCCACCATGCTAGAAGTAAGAGATCTTGAATCTCATCTCTTAAGACGACATGAGGAGGATGGAAAGAAGTTTGAAGAGTTAAGAGCGAAATTGACTACCATGGTAGAAACCATTGGTGACATGATCTCATTCCGCCTAAACTTGTGCGACCAAGGCACTCCCATTGTTGAATGTAGAGAAACAACCGAGGAGCTTAGTGAGGAAATGAACCTGAAACTCCAAGGCGAAGAAGAGGAACCAAAGCACAAAGTACAACAAGAGGAGAAGGTAGAGATGATTGAACCAGAGGAAGTAGCGGCTGAATGTCTAGGATATGTTGAGTACATAAAGGAATCTCAAGTTGAAGAATCCTCTTTCAAGGAATGTGAAAGGGATACTAAAGAAAAGAGTAATGTTGCGGGAGTAAACGAGGAACCGAAGAAAATTAATCAAGAAGTGGATTTCATCATCAATGATTTTTTGTCCACATTGATTAATCCCCTTGACGATCTTGTTGAACCCTCTTCCAATGAAGAAGTGGAAGAAGTGTTCCAAGCAACAAGCCCTCCTATCTATGATGATTCCGAATTAACATGTGATCCTTGTGAGTTTGAAAAATCCTTCCCCACTATGCTTGGAATTGACGATGAGGTAGATTTTGCTCTGTAAGAACCGTAACTAATCAATCGGTTAATTAAGTGAATTAATTGCCCAAATTAGATTCCGAAAGGTTAGAGAGAGAATTTGAGGATTTAAAGGTGATTTTTGGACTCAGTGGGTCTTTCTGAGTCAGAAAATGTGCTTTCTACGAAAAACCGTGAAAAATTGCGAACCGGAAATTGAACCGGTTGAACCGGTTCAAGTCTGCCTGGTACCGCACGAGAAAAGTGAAAACCATCAAAAACCTTAGAAAAACATTAGAAATGGAAAACTGGGCTTTAATTTTAAAGATTTGGCCCGAAGTTAGGCCAAACGGTCTAAAAACGCTAACGGGTTGGACCGGGCCCAAGTTGGGCCCAAGCCCAACATATAAATACACTTAAATGAACCCATTTCAGCCACTTTCACCCTCATAACCTAAACACAACAGCAGCTGAATTGAGGAGAGAGGTGAGAGCTTTCCACCATTGTTACTATTCACTTCAAACTTCCCAAGCTCATATCTTGAGCTACAGAACTCCGATCGCCGCACCGTTTGCGGCTACGCGTTCCTTGTGAAGAGCTCTACAAAACCCACCCAAGAAACTCTCAAGGTAATCACGAAATCCTTCCAGTTCTTCTCTTCAAAATTTCGGGTTTTATTAGAGTTTTGGGTTAAATGGGTTTTTGTGATTTTGGATGTTTAGGTTTGCTTTAATCCTTGCTTAGCTTTGGATTTGCGTTGTCAAATCTGTTGGGAAAGGTAAAAGCTCTTAAACCCTTGTGAGATTATGCTTATGTTGAACCCTAGGTTGATTTGTGGTGATTTATATGTATATAGTTTGATTTTTGTGGCTTTGGGAGCTTTTGGAACTTATTTGTGCTTGTTGGAGTGGATTTGAAAGCTTGGATTGTGGTTGGAAGCTTGTTGGTGCTCATTTTAAGTTTGGGTGCATAAAAGGAATCGGCCAAGGTATGGTTTCGGTTTCCTCTATGTAGTATATAATATTCATGGACACATAGGCTAGTGACCAATAGGATAGGTTGAATTAAAATGTTGGTTGGTATACTAAATATTGATGAATTGATGAATGTTGAGTTGATTGTGATGAATTATAATGATATGATGATGTTGAATGATTGTATGGATTGGGAGTTGGTTCTTATAATGATTGTAGTGTTATGATTTATGAAATGGTGGGTTTGATAGTGATTTTGATCATAAGTGTTATATATTTGATGTTGGAATTGAGAATAATGAAATGAGAAGAAAAATGTGGTGAGATTGATGTATTATGCTATAATAGGTACATTTTGATGAAAAATGGAGCTTTGGATGGTTTGGTATGATTTGGTATGGGTATGGTGAGATAGTGTGGTAATTGTGAAGTTTGAAAAAATTGAGTTTTTGGTAAACTTTGTTTGATCATAACTTTTGCCTCAGTTTTCAAAATTGATTGAAAATTGTTTAGAATTAAAGATCTTTGAAAATTCTTCGAATCAGTATAAGGTTTGTGAAAATTAGAATTTTGTAGAGAAAGTTACGATCATTCAAAGTTGGTGTTAAAAACCTAGTTTTGAGTATTAGAACATGGGATATAAATTAAGGGCTCTAGTAGATGATCTTAAGGTAAATTAGAAAACGGAGGTCTAGGTTTCTGGCGTGCTGAGAATGGGTTGATGTTAGGTGAAGGATGATTGGTATGTGAGATGAGAAATGATGGACTTTTGGTATTTGGAAACTGAGTTATAAAAGGGACAATGGTTGAGATGAGTCGAGGACTCGGATTGATGTGATGGATTTATGTATGCTAAAAATACTTTTGAAAACCACTAAAATAATATTTTTACATGATATTTTGAGACGCTATGCGCCTGGTAGGGACGGTGGTTAATCCCGCCTGTCGAGGTAGCGGCGGCGGCGTAAGGACGGTGGTTAATCCCGCTTACGTTGAGATGTGAGGTCTGAGGCAAGAATATCCCGCTCGCATCCCTTCGGATCTATAGGGCGAGCAGGCGCCGGTACCTGGACAGTGATCCGAGCACTATATCTCGGGGGTTCCCATATAAGAAATCCGAAGGGCGACGTCTCCATGGAGATGTGTCGGGTTGGCAGTTGAACCGACAATGTGATATCACAGCCAGTAGGGCAGGCATTCATCATATGCATTTCCTATTTGCTTGTATGCTTTGTCTACTTGTAATGGTTTGCCTAATTGAATAACATGCTTACTTGCTATTTGAATTATTTGCCATATATGCTACTACTTGTGCTTTACTTGCTTTGAACATTATCTGTGTTTTCTGCTGGGATTGAGGAGGTTCGGAAGGCGGTGGCGATGGAATCGCATGGAGGATCGGTTGGTGAAGGCTGTGGGACAGCGGTGTTTGGTTAGAATAGAAATTCCTTAAGATAGATAACCTGGTTTATTTAAGTCAAGTTGGTATATTATGCTTAAATGTTTTATAATGCTTTAAGTTGAATCTTGTGATGGATATGAAGCATAGGATTGCCTTTGGCGTCCCGGGGTCTTATATCCTATATCACTGGGAACTGTTACCATACTGAGAACCTCCGGTTCTCATACCATATTGTTGTTGTATTTTTCAGATGCAGGTCGCAACCCATCTCGGTGAGTTGCTTTGGTTGGTGACAGGAGCGGAGAATCTTGGGTCATTTTGAGTTCCTTTTGGTTTATTTTGTTTATACATCTCTCCTTTTGTATTTTGTTTTGCCTAGAGGCATGTATTTGAGAGAACAAAACTTGTATAAGCTGTTTTCACTGTATGGTTTTGTATATCAGTATATGGCTAGCCGGCTTAAACTCCGCGAGTCGTGACTAGTTCCCTATGATATTATATACTTATCTTTTGTTATATCTTCTCTGTTTCTTATGCCTTAAGCTAGTAGCTCCGTTAGTACGTTTGTGCTTCGAAATTCTATTTTTGAGCTATATCTTTCATCGGGCTTCTAGATTATACTATTCTTTCTATATATATATTATGTTTGAGTTTAGAACTGTCGTAATCTCTGATTAACCTTGGCTTTACGACGCGAGGTAAGGCTTAGGCTAATTAGGGTGTTACATTTAGTGGTATCAGAGCGGTTCGTCCTCGTGAGCCTGAGGGATGGACCGATTGTGCTTCATTGCATACTCTGTGTGTCTTTTCTTTGATGCTATTAGGTTATCTATTTGATATGCATAGCATGCTTGTTTGTGAGTGCCTGTTTGGGTTACTTGAAGCACTAGACTTTTGATATTGAGACTGATCACCTTGATATCTATTGTTTGGTGTGGACAGGAATCCTACATGGCTACTCGCGGGCGAGGTCGAACGCGTACACGAGGCAGTAGGAATGAGCAACCAGCTGACAATCACGCCGAATTCATGGCGGCGATGGCGAATCTCGCTAACACCATGGAAGCTAATGCTGCTGCGACTCTGCAAGCAGTGCAAAGATTGGGCCAACCGACTGGGAATGGCAACGGAAATGGGAATGGCGAAGGGAATACCAATGATAATGCTGAGGGTAACGGCGATAACACAGGAGGAGTTCCGATGACCTTGGCGACGTTCCTTAAGGTTCATCCGCCAACTTTCCGAGGATCCACAGATCCTATTGAAGCGGACCACTGGTTCCAGGCTATAGAGCGTGCTTTACAGGCGCAGCATGTTCCTCTCAATCAATATGTAGAGTTTGCCGCTTATCAGCTAGCGGGAGAGGCCCAACCCTGGTGGCAAGCTGAGTGTCGTTTGCTACAGCTTCAGAACGCCGACATTCCATGGGAGGTGTTTCAAACGGCTTTCTACAAGAAATACTTTCCTGAGTCTGCAAGGGAAGCAAAGGAGATGGAGCTAATGCAGCTGAAGCAAGGTTCCATGTCTGTGGCAGAGTACACCAACAAGTTCGAAGAGCTTTGTAGGTTTTCTCGGGTATGTCAGGGTGACCCAGAGACTTTCGAGAGCTGGAGGTGCATTAAGTACCAAAGGGGCTTGAAGGACAACATTATGACTACTGTGGCTCCTATGGAGATCCGTGTCTTCTCCGACTTGGTGAACAAAGCAAGGGTAGTGGAGGAGTATGCCAAGACAGTGACGGCATCTAAGGACACTCATGGAGGGAGCTCTAGTCGTGGGCGTGGCAAGTATTTTCATCCTAGAGGACAAAGCTTCAAAAGAGGGGGATATACTCCTCAAGTCCAAGGGGGCTTCAAAAAGAACAATCAGAATCAGTTTCAGTATGCTAAAGGAAGAGGAAATCAGAGTAAGAGTTCTCCGGATTTAGCTTGTGATCGTTGTGGACGTTTTCACCCTTATGACTCATGTAAGATTGGTTTAGGTGGTTGCTTCAAGTGTGGGTTACCTGGCCACATTGCGAGGGATTGCCTTCGTGGGAGAAATCAGAATGCGGGCCAGAGTCAGCATCAAGGTCGAGTCTTTGCTGTGAATGCCAAGGATGCTTCCAAGGCGGATCCTTTGATGAAAGGTATATGTCTAATTGGTGATAAATCCTTAGTTGCATTATATGATACTGGAGCTTCGCATTCGTTTATTTCATTTGCTAAAGTTGAGGAATTAGGCTTGAAAGTATCAGAGTTACCTTTTGATCTACATGTACATACTCCGCATCAAACAATTATGACTAGGTCAGGCTGTAGACAAGTAGGCTTCAAGCTTGAGGGTAGAGACTTTGTACACGATTTGATCTGTTTACCAATGGTGGGGCTGGAGATGATTTTGGGGTTTGATTGGTTATCGAAGAACCGGATTTTGTTGGATTGCTTTGAACGGACAATTCGGTTTATGCCTGAAGGAGAAAATGGAGCAGTGGTAGCTATAGGGTATTACCTGAACTCTGTAATGGTGCATTATAGTGGGGAGGAGTGTCAGGGTTATATTCTGTTGGCTGCCAATGCGTTGGGCGATGCCCAGAACATAGATCAAATTCCGGTGGTTAGAGATTTTCCAGAAGTGTTCCCGGAAGACATCCCTGAGTTCCCACCTCAAAGGGAAATTGAGTTTGCGATTGAATTGGTGCCGGGAGCCGGACCAGTATCGATTGCACCGTATAGAATGGCTCCTATAGAGCTGGCAGAGCTAAAGACTCAGTTGGAAGAGCTTCTGAATAAGAGGTTCATTCGACCAAGTGTATCACCGTGGGGAGCGCCAGTTTTATTGGTGAAGAAGAAAGATGGAGGGATGCGTTTGTGTGTGGATTACCGACAGTTAAATAAAGTGACAGTGAAGAACAAGTACCCGCTGCCAAGGATAGATGACTTGATGGATCAATTGCAAGGAGCTGGAGTGTTTTCCAAGATTGATTTGAGATCCGGTTACCACCAGATAAGAGTGAAGGAAGATGATATCCCTAAGACTGCGTTTAGGACACGCTATGGACACTACGAGTTTGCGGTAATGTCCTTTGGGTTAACGAATGCACCTGCTGTTTTCATGGATTACATGAACAGAGTGTTTCGTCCCTTTTTGGACAAATTTGTGGTGGTTTTCATAGATGACATCTTAGTTTACTCTAAGACGGTAAAGGAGCATGAGGAACACTTGAGGATTGTACTGCAAATCTTAAACGAGCGGAAGTTATACGCTAAGTTGTCAAAGTGTGAGTTCTGGAAGGAGGAAGTAAAGTTCTTAGGCCACGTGGTGAGTAAGGGAGGAATAGCTGTAGATCCTTCTAAAGTAGAAGCGGTGATGGAATGGGAAAGACCGACGACTGTGACGGAAGTCATAAGCTTTTTGGGTTTAGCCGGATATTACCGGAGATTTATCGAAGGATTTTCCCGGATTGCGCTACCAATGACAAAGTTGACAAGGAAAGAAGTGTCGTTCGAGTGGACGTCGGAGTGCGAAGAAAGTTTTCAAACGTTAAAGCAGAGGTTAACTTCAGCACCTGTTCTAATCCTACCGGAACCGCGTGAACCGTTTGAGGTATATTGTGATGCTTCTTTGAAGGGTTTGGGTTGTGTGTTGATGCAACACCGGAATGTGGTGGCTTACGCATCGCGTCAGCTGAGACCGCATGAGGTGAATTACCCAACTCATGACTTGGAATTAGCGGCAATTGTGTTTGCATTGAAGATTTGGAGACACCACTTATACGGAGTAAGGTTTAGCGTCTTTTCTGATCATAAGAGTCTCAAGTACATCTTTGATCAGAAAGAGCTAAATATGCGCCAGAGAAGGTGGATGGAGTTGCTTAAAGATTATGATTTCGAGTTGAGTTATCACCCTGGAAAGGCGAACGTGGTAGCAGACGCTTTGAGTCGGAAATCTTTAACAATTGCTTGGATGAGAATCAAAGAAGAAGAACTAGTGGATAAGTTTGTAGATCTTAAGCTGGATATTAGTGAAGTTGCCGGAAGAGCTTGTTTGAATCAGTTACAGATTTCAAGCACGTTTAAATCAGAAATACAAAGGGCTCAGCAAGATGAGCAGAAGTTTCAGCAATTGTTTCAACCAGTTGGTGATAAGAGACGCGAAGAGTTCACTAAGGATGATGAAGGGTTATGGAGATATAAGGGAAGGATTTGCATACCAGATGTTGGGAGTTTGAAGCAAGACTTACTGTTGGAGGCTCACAACAGTGGGTTTTCTATTCATCCCGGGAGCACGAAGATGTATTATGACTTGAAGAAGATGTTCTGGTGGCCGGGGATGAAGAGTGATATAGCTACAGTGGTATCCAAATGTTTGACCTGCCAAAAAGTGAAGATAGAGCATCAAAAACCGTCAGGAATGCTACAACCACTTGAGATTCCTCAGTGGAAGTGGGAAGGAATTGCAATGGATTTTGTTACCGGTTTACCGAGGACTAGGTCGGGGTTTGATGCGATTTGGGTGATTGTAGATCGCTTAACCAAATCCGCTCATTTTCTGCCTATCCGACTAAAATGTTCTATGGAGGAGTTGGCAAGATTATACATCAAGGAGATAGTGAGGTTGCATGGTGTGCCGTCAAGCATAGTATCGGACCGTGATCCCCGATTCACATCAAGGTTTTGGGGAGCTTTCCAAAGAGCTTTCGGTACAAAGTTATATCTTAGTACGGCGTATCATCCACAAACAGATGGACAATCGGAAAGGACTATTCAAACGTTGGAAGATATGCTGAGAGCATGTGTGTTGGATCAACCCGGGAGTTGGGATCGTTACATGCCATTGGTGGAGTTCGCATATAACAACAGCTTTCATGCAAGCATTGGGATGGCTCCGTATGAGGCTTTGTATGGACGGAAGTGTCAATCTCCACTTTGTTGGTATGAATGTGGAGAAGTAAGTGTTTTGGGTCCAGATTTGATAGCAGAGACTACTGAGAACATTAAGAAGATTCGTGCAAGGATTTTAACTGCCCAAAGTCGACAGAAGAGTTATGCGGATCAGAGAAGGAAACCCTTAGAGTTTGAAGTGGGAGAACATGTATTCCTTAGGGTTACACCGACAACTGGGATTGGAAGAGCAATCAAGACCAAGAAGTTGAACCCAAGATATATAGGACCGTTTGAGGTTTTGAAGAGATTCGGGCCGGTGGCATATCAAGTAGCTTTGCCACCTCATCTGTCTAACTTGCATGACGTATTCCACGTGTCACAGCTCCGTAAATACACGTCGGATGCGGCTCATGTGTTGGAGCCTGAATCGGTCAAGTTGAAAGAGAACTTGACTCTCCAAGTGACACCAGTGAGGATCGATGACACTAGTATGAAGAAGCTGCGAGGAAAGGATGTCCCATTGGTTAAAGTTGCTTGGGAGCGAGCAGGAGTAGAAGAGCACACTTGGGAATTGGAGTCTGAGATGCGAAAAGATTATCCCGAGCTTTTCTCAGGTAATTCAAATTTTGAGGGCAAAATTTCTTATTTGGTGGGGAGAATGTAAGAACCGTAACTAATCAATCGGTTAATTAAGTGAATTAATTGCCCAAATTAGATTCCGAAAGGTTAGAGAGAGAATTTGAGGATTTAAAGGTGATTTTTGGACTCAGTGGGTCTTTCTGAGTCAGAAAATGTGCTTTCTACGAAAAACCGTGAAAAATTGCAAACCGGAAATTGAACCGGTTGAACCGGTTCAAGTCTGCCTGGTACTGCACGAGAAAAGTGAAAACCATCAAAAACCTTAGAAAAACATTAGAAATGGAAAACTGGGCTTTAATTTTAAAGATTTGGCCCGAAGTTAGGCCAAACGGTCTAAAAACGCTAACGGGTTGGACCGGGCCCAAGTTGGGCCCAAGCCCAACATATAAATACACTTAAATGAACCCATTTCAGCCACTTTCACCCTCATAACCTAAACACAACAGCAGCTGAAGTGAGGAGAGAGGTGAGAGCTTTCCACCATTGTTACTATTCACTTCAAACTTCCCAAGCTCATATCTTGAGCTACAGAACTCCGATCGCCGCACCGTTTGCGGCTACGCGTTCCTTGTGAAGAGCTCTACAAAACCCACCCAAGAAACTCTCAAGGTAATCACGAAATCCTTCCAGTTCTGCTCTTCAAAATTTCGGGTTTTATTAGAGTTTTGGGTTAAATGGGTTTTTGTGATTTTGGATGTTTAGGTTTGCTTTAATCCTTGCTTAGCTTTGGATTTGCGTTGTCAAATCTGTTGGGAAAGGTAAAAGCTCTTAAACCCTTGTGAGATTATGCTTATGTTGAACCCTAGGTTGATTTGTGGTGATTTATATGTATATAGTTTGATTTTTGTGGCTTTGGGAGCTTTTGGAACTTATTTGTGCTTGTTGGAGTGGATTTGAAAGCTTGGATTGTGGTTGGAAGCTTGTTGGTGCTCATTTTAAGTTTGGGTGCATAAAAGGAATCGGCCAAGGTATGGTTTCGGTTTCCTCTATGTAGTATATAATATTCATGGACACATAGGCTAGTGACCAATAGGATAGGTTGAATTAAAATGTTGGTTGGTATACTAAATATTGATGAATTGATGAATGTTGAGTTGATTGTGATGAATTATAATGATATGATGATGTTGAATGATTGTATGGATTGGGAGTTGGTTCTTATAATGATTGTAGTGTTATGATTTATGAAATGGTGGGTTTGATAGTGATTTTGATCATAAGTGTTATATATTTGATGTTGGAATTGAGAATAATGAAATGAGAAGAAAAATGTGGTGAGATTGATGTATTATGCTATAATAGGTACATTTTGATGAAAAATGGAGCTTTGGATGGTTTGGTATGATTTGGTATGGGTATGGTGAGATAGTGTGGTAATTGTGAAGTTTGGAAAAATTGAGTTTTTGGTAAACTTTGTTTGATCATAACTTTTGCCTCGGTTTTCAAAATTGATTGAAAATTGTTTAGAATTAAAGATCTTTGAAAATTCTTCGAATCAGTATAAGGTTTGTGAAAATTAGAATTTTGTAGAGAAAGTTACGATCATTCAAAGTTGGTGTTAAAAACCTAGTTTTGAGTATTAGAACATGGGATATAAATTAAGGGCTCTAGTACATGATCTTAAGGTAAATTAGAAAACGGAGGTCTAGGTTTCTGGCGTGCTGAGAATGGTTTGATGTTAGGTGAAGGATGATTGGTATGTGAGATGAGAAATGATGGACTTTTGGTATTTGGAAACTGAGTTATAAAAGGGACAATGGTTGAGATGAGTCGAGGACTCGGATTGATGTGATGGATTTATGTATGCTAAAAATACTTTTGAAAACCACTAAAATAATATTTTTACATGATATTTTGAGACGCTATGCGCCTGGCAGGGACGGTGGTTAATCCCGCCTGTCGAGGTAGCGGCGGCGGCGTAAGGACGGTGGTTAATCCCGCTTACGTTGAGATGTGAGGTCTGAGGCAAGAATATCCCGCTCGCATCCCTTCGGATCTATAGGGCGAGCAGGCGCCGGTACCTGGACAGTGATCTGAGCACTATATCTCGGGGGTTCCCATATAAGAAATCCGAAGGGCGACGTCTCCATGGAGATGTGTCGGGTTGGCAGTTGAACCGACAATGTGATATCACAGCCAGTAGGGCAGGCATTCATCATATGCATTCCTATTTGCTTGTATGCTTTGTCTACTTGTAATGGTTTGCCTAATTGAATAACATGCTTACTTGCTATTTGAATTATTTGCCATATATGCTACTACTTGTGCTTTACTTGCTTTGAACATTATCTGTGTTTTCTGCTGGGATTGAGGAGGTTCGGAAGGCGGTGGCGATGGAATCGCATGGAGGATCGGTTGGTGAAGGCTGTGGGACAGCGGTGTTTGGTTAGAATAGAAATTCCTTAAGATAGATAACCTGGTTTATTTAAGTCAAGTTGGTATATTATGCTTAAATGTTTTATAATGCTTTAAGTTGAATCTTGTGATGGATATGAAGCATAGGATTGCCTTTGGCGTCCCGGGGTCTTATATCCTATATCACTGGGAACTGTTACCATACTGAGAACCTCCGGTTCTCATACCATATTGTTGTTGTATTTTTTCAGATGCAGGTCGCAACCCATCTCGGTGAGTTGCTTTGGTTGGTGACAGGAGCGGAGAATCTTGGGTCATTTTGAGTTCCTTTTGGTTTATTTTGTTTATACATCTCTCCTTTTGTATTTTGTTTTGCCTAGAGGCATGTATTTGAGAGAACAAAACTTGTATAAGCTGTTTTCACTGTATGGTTTTGTATATCAGTATATGGCTAGCCGGCTTAAACTCCGCGAGTCGTGACTAGTTCCCTATGATATTATATACTTATCTTTTGTTATATCTTCTCTGTTTCTTATGCCTTAAGCTAGTAGCTCCGTTAGTACGTTTGTGCTTCGAAATTCTATTTTTGAGCTATATCTTTCATCGGACTTCTAGATTATACTATTCTTTCTATATATATATTATGTTTGAGTTTAGAACTGTCGTAATCTCTGATTAACCTTGGCTTTACGACGCGAGGTAAGGCTTAGGCTAATTAGGGTGTTACATGCTCAACCTCCTCTGTATGATTTGAGTGATGGGAAAGAGATAGAAGAAATTGGTGAAGTAGAACTTGAACTTGAGGAATCTTATCAAGTGGTGGAAACCTTAAAAAGGGGATGGACGGGAGTAGAACATGCTTTGTCACGATCTCTGGGAACTCCTCCATCTAATTTGTCATCCAATCCTTCAATTGAGTGGGTAAAACTTCTAACCCTCAACTTCATTATTCCACTTGAGTATGGTTTGCTTGAGACGGATGGCCAACTTATGACGCTTTGTGGAATTAAGCGTAAGAGGAGGACATTTAATGGTTGGCGTTGTAAGTCCAGATTCATTATGGTTGGAAGCTCGAAACTGAAGAGCATGGATTGGTGTAATGCTCAATTGAATGGGTCTAGGAGGATAGTTTGGTGCTCACATGAGAATTCTACTTTCTTATCACCCGGACGGAACCGAGAGGATCATCTAGAAGATGGGTGTGAAGATAAGATATGAGATCCTGGATCATGTATTGGAAGCCAATTTTGGGAGCTCATATCTTGGAAGGAACCTCACCAAAGCTTGGTGAACATGGTTGGAAATTCTGACAACCGACTGAAGGACAAGCACTCTTGGAGGTTCAAGGATGGATACAAGCATAAACCACCTTGACAAGGAGCCTCCCAAAAGTGCTTGGTGGGAGACACCCCACCATGGTAAACCCTTTCCATTCTCTTGTAGATATAACGATTGAATGAATTGGGTTCCATTGTATATAGTTTCTATACCTTTTAAATGTATTTTACTTTGATTCCTAAGGTGTTATATACAATCTAGGTTTGAATATGGGATGATTCTTTGAAATTGAGTTTTTGCTTGGATTCTAAGTTTTCTAAGTTCATTTGAAAAATACCTATTACCTCAAAGTATGTATCAATTTTACATCTTAGCTTGCTTTAGGACCTTGAAGGAGATTGAAAGGATACTAAGCTCTTCCTAAAAAAAAGAGAGAGAGAGAGAGAGAAGAAAGAGAGATTCCACGCGCTGGCACACAGTGCGTGCGCGTAGAATCGCATTCTGAACTTTTTGGGCCAAAGACCAGAGAGTTGTGCCACTTTTGGGCCAACTCTGTGTCTCAACCCACGCGGACACACGCTGCACGCGTCCGCGCCCCTTCCTGTTTCTCTGCCCACGCGTCGGCGTAATTCACGCCTCCGCGCCCATTCCATAAGCTTAAGCCATCCACGCGAACGCGCACAGCGCACACGTGTCGATGCGTCTCAGCATCACCCAGGCCAAAGACCTGAGAGTTGCGCCAACTCTGGGCCTCCTTTATGCCTCTAGCCCAACTCGCCTGCGCGGACGCGCAACATGCGCGCTCGCGCGGATTAAAAAATCACTAACCTTGAATTCGCGAAGGGAACAGCGCATTTGCACAACCCTCTTTTTTGCCCTAACGTCTCTTTTCTGCCCTTTTCCGGCGAGCCACCCCGCGACCATCGCCGTTGCCACCTCGCCCCTCTCTTTTTCTTCCTCTTCTTCTCGCCGTTTCCCTCTCCCTCTCACTCCTCTGTCCTCTCTAACGGTGACCACAACTCCGACCGCCGTGACCTCCCTTGTCGCCGGTGCGAGATTCCTCATCACCACCATCCGAGGCAATGACTCTGCTGACCACTTCCACTGCCCCCTTTCCTTCCCTTTTCCGCAACCATTTCTGCTTCCCAGGTTCTACCCTGCCTCTGCTCTATTTTATTTCTGTTCTTAGCTTCTTGTTAGTTTAATTAGTTAGTACATGAATTTATCTGTTAGGATAGTTAGAGATATCTGTTGTTAGGTAGTTAGAATGTGGTTAGAGGATTCTAGGTCTGATAAGTGCTCCGTTTGTGATTACATGTTTGAATTTTTGTGCTGTGAGGAACTGCTCTGTTTTATTGCTCTGCTTATGTTGTGTGTTGCATGTTGCTTTACTGTTCATTACCGCTGATTGCTTGTAGCTCTTTCATGCTCACCACTCAATTGCTTACTTCCGATGCATTTATATATGGACTTCTCTGCTTTTCATTGTTAATGCATTCATATGGAAGTTAATTTGACTGTTTGAATTCGAGAAATAGCCAACTTACTGCCGAATTGCTACCGGATTTTTCCTAACCATACACCATGAATTACACTCACTTGTTGTAGCAACTCCTATTTGGTGATTTTTGTATCAAAAGGGATTTTGTTACCTAAATGGTTTTGGAAATTGTTCAAAAACAAGTTTGGTCATAATCATCATATTCTTTGCTTATATTCATGCTAGATTGCTTATGTGCATTGAATGAAACTAATGAATTTTCAGATTGACCAGTAACTTGATTTTCATTTGAAATTGAGCTATTTGCTTATTCCACAAGATTGATTATTTCTTCTACCCATATGACTGCTATGGTTTGAACCCTTCATACCCAGATTACCCTTGGTCACATGGCATATGAATTTTTCAGATCTTATCTCAATCTTTGTGACTTTCATGGCTCATCAAATTTGGTGTTTAATATTTCTTGATTGATTCATTCTTTAACATTTTGATCACACCAACACCAATTCATGTAATTCTAATAATTTGCATTGGTTGATGACTTGCTTTCTCGTGAGTTGCTTTTTAGCATTATCATATTTCATCATCAATGACTTGATGCTTTTCATGATTGTGAACATGCTTACATCCCTACTATGTGCATATCTTTTGAATTAAGCCAGTAGCCACCATATCACTGACTTCCAGACTGATTTTTAACTCTAACTTGTTTAACCGACTAACTTCTCTTTTAGTTTTTAACTTAACTCTTTTGATCATTCTTTTAGATATGGTGTTTCTTAGGTTTAATGATCAAGTAATGTGAAATTGTGGTTTGAATTCTAGGTTTGAAGGTTCTTTTGAATTCTGAACCTTGTTGCTCTCATTCCAAGATTTCTACTTTATTTGCTCACTTTCTGAATATGCATTGTCATAAGTGCTTCTTGATTATTTGGCCAGCTTCTTATATTATGTAAATTTTGTTTTTTTAGGATGTCAGACAAAGGAAAAGCCATAGCCACTCCTTCTAAGAAAAGAAAGCACTCTAAGATCTCTATCCCGTCCCCATATGCTAATTATGCTAAAAATCCACTGAATGAGACGGATAAGGAAAATCAGCTACTTCCGTCCACTGACCCACTCAAATTCCCCAACCTCTACTGTGAGCTTCGCTTCCCCAAATACCGAAAGAAAAATCTGAATGTTGAGAAGAGGTTGGTACTTCCAAATGATGTAAGGCGCGCCGTCAATAGCCGCATTCTAGAGTTGGGTTTGGAATTTGTTGATAGGGATCTGGGGAGGATAAACATCTCATGGGTCAAGGAGTTCTACTGCAACTTCTTCTGTGCCAATCTCGATTCAGTCCAGCTGAGGGATAGAGAGATTATGATTACTGAGGCTGCCATCGAGGAAGCACTGCAGTGCCGACACATTACTGATGATGCCTGCGCATATCAACAGGCAGATACTGCTATCCACTGCATGACCTTCGATTATGAGGCGCTTAAGCGCGTGATTGCCACACCTGAGACTCCATGGATGATGGATTCGGGCAACAAGAAGCCCAAGGGGATGATGTTTGCTCATTTGTCTAGAGAGGCCAAGACCTGGCAGATGATATTTGCCACCTATATCTTGCCCACCACACATTTCTCTGAGATCCCGATGGATATGTTAGTTCTGATCGGTTGTATCATGGAGGGCAAGGAGGTGCATTTCCCCCGTTTGATCCGACAGAGTATGTGGCGAGCACATATCCGAGGCTTACTTCTATTTCCCACTCTGGTCACCAGCATGGTTGCGTTAGCTAATGTTCAGAGGAGGGATGATGATGAGACACAACCACCCTTGGATGATAATGATAAGGAAGTCACCATTCCTTGGGGTGGCTGGGTGCACAAGAAACCACCGCCCAGAGGCCGTTCTCAGGCTAGAGTGACTGTGGAGGCAGCTAGACCTTCACCCTCCACAGCAACAGCCCCTTCTTTCTTGGCCGCCACCGCATCCTTACCACCACCACCAGCACCTGAGCCGACATACTTATTGGTGCAGCGCTTACTCCGTTTCCTGGAGCGCCTCGAGCGTCGCCTTATGAGACGTATTGACCGCTTAGACCAGGCATTCGCATCACAGGGCATCGAGCTCTCCTCGCTCCCAGACTCTCCAGCCTCAGACGAGCAAGATCAGGAGGAAGAGCATGGCGAGGAGCCGATTCAGCAGGACGCACCGCCAGAGGCACAGACCACCACTGAGACTCAGCAACCTCTTGAGGACTCACAGCCAGCACCACCGCCGGTTCCACCGCCTGAGCATGAGCCACAGCCCAGGGGGATTGTTGACCCCCATCCCGAGCTTCAGCAGTAGCATCGTGGATGATGCTTGATTCTAAAGTATGGGGAGGTCACCGTTTGTGACCGATGTTTGCACTTATGTGGTGAACTTTTAGACTTCTATTTATATCCTCTGCCACTTTATTTTGTCTTATTCCACACTTTACATTTTAGATCATTTTGGGATTACTGTACATATTTGCTATTTTGGATACCTCTATTTTGGTTGATGCACACTTTTAGCTACTCTTAGTATATATATATATATATATATATATATATGTGTGTGTGTGTGTTTGCATCTTGGCTTTGATTTTGGTTAGAAAAATATTTTGGATTGTTAAATCCTGGTTAACCCTTTCTATATAAGAATCGTGCTTTGATTGAAAAAGGGATAGACTAGAAATTTTTTTTTCTAAATCACAACATTGCACTGAAAATAATCTTAACCAGTATGATGAAAATTTCCAAGAAATTTATTTTTAGGGCATCACCCCAATTGATTGAAAAAAAAATTTTTAGAACTTGCTCGAATTATACAATTATGGATCATGTTTTTGAGTTAAGAACACAAGCATGTGAGATTTGAGCCTAATTATGTGGTTACATCATATAGCCACTTATTTTCATTCTTGTGTGCATCATTCTCTTTCTATGATTGTAATCTTTGATTTGTTTGATTCTTTATGTCTATTATTCTATGTATACATGCACTTATGTGATTGAAGCCATTGTTCAATAGCTCACTTACCCAAATAGCCTACCTTTTATCTTCCATTGTTAACCAATTTTGAGCCTATGCTTAACCTACTTATTCTTAATTGTAGCACATTACAAGCCTAAGTGCAAAACAATAAATGTCCTTAATTTGAATCTTTGATTAGCTTAGGCTAGTGAGAGTGTTTATCATTTGATTTTGGGAAAGTTGGGAACATTGGGTAGAGATAAAAGTGTGTTTACGTTTTTGTTGAAAAATCTTGGGAATTGGGAACATACTCATGTATTAATCATGTGTAAACCGTATGCATTGATATTCTTGTATATATGTTAGTTTAAAAGGAAAAAATGATAAGATAAAATATATATATATATATATATATATATATATATATATATATATAGTAAAAACAAAAAGAAAAATAAAAAGAAAAAATAGAAAAAGAAAGAAAAAGAATTGCAATAAAAATGGGACAAAATGCCCCAAAGTGAATTTCAATAATAATCAATGCATATGGATGGTGATAAAAAAAGAGAATGCATGAGTGTGTGAAAAAGTGAAGAATGGGTAGTTAGGTTTGTTTAGAAATTGTATAAGTTGTCATAGGTTAGGTGGGAAGTTTAAGTTAATCAAAGATTTGAATTTCACACTCACTTAACCATATGCATCCTACCTTGACCCTAGCCCCATTACAACCTATGGAAAGTCCTCATGATATTTGTATGCATGCATGGAGTAATTGTTGATTGTTGGATGAAAAACAAATCTTGGAAAGCATGATTAGGGGAGAATCGAGTGAATCAACCTGATGTGCATAAACTTGATATGCTACGATTAAGGAAATTGCACGATCGGCAAAATTCCTTCCGGCAAGTGCACCGGTTATCGTCAAGTAAAAACTCACAATAGAGTGAGGTCGAATCCCACAAGGATTGGTTGAGTGAGCAATTCGGATTAGAAGTGTGTTCTAGTTGAGTGGAATCAAGATTTAGATGAGAATTGCAGAATGTAAAATTGGCAGGAAACGTAAATGGCAAGAAATTTAAATTGCGGAATCTAAATTGCTGAAATTAAAAAGGGATGGGGGTGATTGCATGAATTAAATTTCAGAATGTAAAGAGAAAGTGTAGATCAGAAATGGGGAGTTCATTGGGTGTTAGGAGATATTGAGATCTCCGAATCAAACAACTTTTATCCCTTCCTCAACCAATGCATTCATTGAATTTTGCTTGGCAATCTTATATGATTGGATCCCAATCCCTTGGCTCACCAATTCTCTCTAAAAACAAACAAATTCCCAATCCCTTGGTTTAAATGTTCATAAGAAGAGATGATGCTCGATCACTGATTATACCAGACAGTTTCATGAACCACAATTTGGTAGGATTACATGTCACAATATCCATCCAAACCCCAATCCAATTCACTGTGAGAAAGCTTCTCTAGCATGAATCCTCCATTCCTTTCCCAAGGTTCCGAAGGATTCCAATTATGGGTAGTTTCTTTCCCAAGATAACTACCCAATGGAATTAGATCGAGAAGCTTTCTAACAAAATTCAAGAGAAAAGATTGAAGAAGAAGATAAAATATTATTGATTCATTGAATTACAATAGAGCTCCCTAACCCAATGAAAGGGGTTTAGTGAGTCATAGCTCTGAATTCAATTACAAAAAGATGAAAAATTCTCAAGTGTCCAAAAGTGCTAACTAACTTCAATTCTATCCTATTTATACACTTTCTAAATTGAGCTTCTGTTGTGTTTCTTGGGCTTTGAGGCTTTTCCTTGATTTCCTTTTGCTTTGGGTTTATGGTCCATAATCCTGATGAGGCTGTGATCCAATTCTGTAACATTCATTGAGCAAATTAGTGATAAACAAGTAATGATACGAGACTCAACAAATTGAAGTTCCAGACTCATCAATTCTTCAGGCCCAATCTCATAAACCATGATATTCAATGGGTTTCATACCATAATATGTTTAAGTTAATGTTTGTGCTCAAATGCTAACTTAAACTTCATATACTTGGCCCAGAAACCCTTTCAAAAAGTGGCGTTTAAGTTGAAGTTTAAGTTTCAGTTTAAGGTTAAACTGAAACTTAAACGTGGAAATGGAAGAAAGCAACTATGGAGTGTGGTATGGTCGAACACGTTTAAGCTTTAGTTTAAGGTTAAACTAAAGCTTAAACGTGGAATTGAAGAAAGCAACCCTGGAGGCAATTTGTGGTCGAACACGTTTAAGCTCCAGTTTAAGGTTAAACTGGAGCTTAAACGTGGGAATGAAGAAAGGAGCCCAGGAGTGTGAATGTCGAACACGTTTAAGCTCCAGTTTAACCTTAAACTGGAGCTTAAACGTGGAAATGGCTTCCTGGTGCATAATGTGGGTCGAACACGTTTAACCTCCAGTTTAAGGTTAAACTGGAGGTTAAACGTGGAAATGCTCCCTTGGTGCTATTCTCCTTCTGGCGTTTAACTTCCAGTTTAAGGTTAAACTGGAGGTTAAACGCCAGTTTCAGCATTTCTCAACTTCCATGATTCTGGCGTTTAACTTCCAGTTTAACCTTAAACTGGAGGTTAAACGCCAATTTCAGCTTTGGTGCATTTCTCATTCTGGCGTTTAACTTCCAGTTTAAGGTTAAACTGGAGGTTAAACGCCACTTTCAGCATTATATGGCTTGGCAGTTTAAGTTCCAGTTTAAGCTTAAACTGGAACTTAAACTCCACATGTGATCTTCAAGCTTCCTTATTGATTTTGTTGCTTCCTTGCCTAGCCTCTTCTTCCCTGAAATCATCCAAACAATTGCATCAAAGTCTTGCAAAATTTCATGAGGAATCTTCCATTCATAGCATTCAAGTAATATAACTAAAAACTCATGGAATTTGCATCAAAATTATACTGCTTGGATGATTCATTACTTTGTTGTTCATTTAACCATTCTTGGTTACTTTAAGCTCAAGAAAATGCATAAAACAACTAAAACTAACAGAAAAATGCTAGTGAAACTAGCCTAAGATGCCTTGGCATCACAACACCAAACTTAATACTTGCTTGTCCCTAAGCAAGTCCTGAGTTAATTGAGAAGAAAGTATGAAACAAAAAGCAATTACATTGGCTATATTAGCAAGCAATTGAAGTTCATCAGAAGGGTTTTATGCAGAAAGTTGCAGCATCACTTTTTCATTCTTATCAGGTAGGATTATCACTTTTTTTTTGCATCCATCAAACACTGCTATGGCCTCTTGTTATTCTTATGTCCTTGGCACTTTTTCCTTTCTTTGTTTTTTTTTTTTTTAGAGCTCCTTTGCTCCTTGTTTGCTCAGTGTCATGTGTTGCACCAGCCTTTGGCATTTTCTTTTTCTTATCAGTGCACTACACATATCCACTACAGGCATTTTAGTTCACATTTCTTCTTGAGACATTGGTGCCCAGCACCTCTTTGTGTGAATAAATGTTTTGTATTTAGGTTGCTCTGATAATGGACTTTGGTTGATAATCCCGGTTAGTTAACCCAAGTTACCAAGTGTTGAAACACTCCTCAGAACCTATTCATCCAAGCATATCCTTAATACATAAACACCACAGGAATTTGTCTCAGAAGTTCAAACCATTGGTGCCTAGCTTATTTTCTCAATTTTCTTGCTTTTTGGTTGCCCTTTTTCAGTGGCTTTTTCTTCTTCTTTTTCTTTCTTTTTCATGGCCAAAGACATTTATTCATCAAGATCCATAGATAGTATTCAACTTCTACACAAAAAATGATAATTCTTCACTCAATTTCCAGTGAGCTGACTAAACAATCAAGCATGCATACCACCACTTAATTCTACTTGATTTGTCACTAATTGAGCCAAGTTACTTTTGTTCAAACTTTTCTTTTAATTTTTGGAAACAGAACAAGCATGGCAAGCATTTGTTTAAGAAGGTGGAGTTATATCCAAACATCTAGGCATTCACTTTATTCAAAGCAATAAACAGACAAGCATACTAACAACTTCACATTCCAGAAAGATTCAACAATTACAGTTTAAACCAGAACAAGCATGCTTTTGTTTGCCTTTTAAAGAATGGTCAAGGAACAACACCACCTTGTGAAATTTCTTGTTTTCTCTTTGTTGCCAGGAAACAATTTGATTTCTCCTTCTTCTCCTAGTTGTTGCTTCATGTTCTTTCTAAAATCCTTGTTTCCTTTTCTGCAAAGAGTGATGAAGTTGCTTGCTTCTCAAGCACTTGAGTGGTTAGCTCAACTATGTATGGGCAAGTGTCCGAGTCTTAAGTTGGTGTGTGAACACCAAACTTAGTCTCCTACTTACTCCTCTGCTCTTTGAATCCTTGAATTCTTCTTGGAATGACGTTACTGCTAAGGAATTTAAGCATTTCTGTGATTGCTTAGAATGGTTGTTCCTTTCATATAATTCAAAGGTTGTTGTGTTCAGTTGATCTGTATGGTGGAACACCAAACTTAGAGTCACACCTTCCCCTTTGAATTATTGATCCACGAATTCATTGTTTGGTGTGAAACACCAAACTTAATTCTTTGCAATGCACAGAAACTACTTCACCTTTTTATTGAAACAAATAAAAGAAACAGCAAAAGAGTATTACCTCAGGTTGGGTTGCTGATGACAAGTCATCATATACCCATTTTTCAAGCAAATTTCACTTGTTTTGGTAGCATTTATGCACTTTCTTGCATCCTAAGTTAGTGATTTGGAGTGAAAATGCATAACTTCTCTAAATCAAGCAACCACTATGAAATTAATGATAAATCATGAGGTTTAAGCTAATTTTAATTGCATTTTAATTGATTTATAAGCCTCTTGAATTTAGTGATACTTTGAGTGGTTGTTTTGGTTTATTGTAGGTGAAGAAAAGAAAAGAAAATAAAAAGCGTGGCATAAAAAGTGTAGCGGAGGAAAGAAAAGCGTGGCCGAATCAAGGGAGAAGTGTGCCGAACTCATAGTGGAAGCAATCTTGCCCTCCACAAGGGCAGAATGCCCTCCACAAGGGCAGCATTAAGTGACCGAACCAAGACAAGGCAACCTTGCCCTGCCCACTCCAAGGGCAGAGCACAAAATGGTGCCTTGGAGCCAAGAGAAGCAAATTCTGCCCTGCCCTTGTGGAGAGCAGGATCGGGCACATCAAGGAAAGAAATCCAAGGAAAAATAGCTCCTATGCAAGCCACAAGTTTTGAACAAGGGAGCATGAAGAAGCCAAGCTCTAACACCCACTAGCGTGCCAAGAAATCCAAAGAAAAACTAGCGTGTTTGCTTCCTCCCAGAGTCAAACCCGAGGCGTGCAATATGGCAACCTTGCCCTGCCCTTGGCGCGGGCAGGGCAGCATTCAAAAGCTGGCGCACCAAATTTGCTTCCTGGCGCACCAACCGCGCGCGACATCCCCTTCATGGCGCATCAACACATTCCTGCCCTGCCCTTGGCGCGGGCAGGGAGCATCCGCGCATCAGCGTGCAGCACGCGCACGCGCGCTCCTCAAACATGGCGCACCAAATGCGCGCATCAGCCTTCCCGCCCTGCCCTTGGCACGGGCAGGGCAGCGTTTTGCAATCCTGGCAGCACCAAGGCCGCACCAACTCGCATCAACACACACCAAGGCCGCACCAACCTCATGCACCATGCACCAAATTTCTGCCCTGCCCTCCACAAGGGCAGGGCAGCCTCCTGGGAGTGGTTTTTGGGCCAAAATTCAAATTTAAAAATTGATTTGAATTCATTTCTTCACCAATCCAAAAGCCCATCCAAATCCCATCATCCAAGAATAGAAAGTGTATAAATAGGACTTAGTTTGATGTAATTAGGACCTTTAGCTACCTTTACTTTTGAGCTTTGAATTTTTGGCTTTCATTTTGAATTTTTGGAACTTCCTTTTTGAGCTTTCTTGAGAGATTGTCCGGGCACCAAGAGGATCAAAGGAGAATGCTTGATCTCCTTCCTCAATTCCCTTGGGCAATTCTACTCTTCTGTTTTCTGAGTATTGGGTGTGTGAAATTGGGGAAATTCTGTCCCAATTCCCATTCAAACTCTTTGCATTTTATTTTCTGCATAATTCAATCCAAATTCTGTTCTTCTACTGCTTCATTTTTAATTTTTGTCAATTGCTTAGTAACTTCAGATCTGGGAAGGAAATTGGGTTTTAGGCTCTGCTACCTAAGCCCTTGGGATCCTGAGATCACTTTTGGTTCCTCTGTGAACCTTTACTGCACTTTAAATTCCCTACTGTTTAAATTTCTGTTTGCATCCAATTCCATTTTTGCTATCTTCTTTACTGCAATTTACTTCTTCTTTGTTTAGATCCTGCAATCCCATTCCTCAATTCCCCTTTACATTCAAGCAATTTATCTTCCTTGCCATTTAAGTTACTGCAATTTAAGTTTCTTGCACTTTAAGTTTCAGTCATTTACTTTCTTGCTCTTTAAGTTTCTGCACTTTTACTCTTCTGTTCTTTATTTTACTGCATTTCTCCCTTCCCCCTTTACATTTACTGTCATTTAATTTCTGTTAAACACAAAACACTCAACCAAAACTTGATTCGCTTGACTAAATCACCCACTAAACTAAAATTGCTCAATCCTTCAATCCCTGTGGGATCGACCTCACTCATGTGAGTTATTATTACTTGATGCGACCCGGTACACTTGCCGGTGAGTTTTGTGTTGGATCGTTTTCCACACATCAAGTTTTTGGCGCCGTTGCCGGGGATTGAAATAGATTGACAATGATTAAGTGAAGTGGAGGTCTAGATTAAGCACTTTTTCTTTTTCTGTTATTCTAACTCCTACTAACACACTAACTGTTTGATAAATTGCCTCTATTAACCCACTAACATTTTATCCCAAATAATTGCACTTAATTCTCAAGCGTGTTGCTGTTTGGTCATCCTGATTGTGTGCATTGATGAGCGGATAATTTGTATGCTTTTTGGCATTGTTTTTAGTATGTTTTTGGTATCTTTTAGTTAGTTTTTAGTATATTTTTATTAGTTTTTAATTAAAATTCACTTTTCTGGACTTTACTATGAGTTTGTGTGTTTTTCTGTGATTTCAGGTATTTTCTGACTGAAATTGAGGGTCCTGAGCAAAAATCTGATCCAGAGACCAAAATGGACTGCAGATGCTGTTGGATTCTGACCTCCCTGCACTCGAAGCGGATTTTCTGGAGCTACAGAAGCCCAATTGGCGCGCGCTCAACGGCATTGGAAAGTAGACATCCTGGGCTTTCCAGCAATATATAATAGTCCATACTTTGCCCAAGATTTGATGGCCCAAACCGGCTCTCAAAGTCACCTACAGAAATTCCAGCGTTAAACGCCGGAACTGGAATAAAAATTGGAGTTAAACGCCCAAACTGGCATGAAAGCTGGCGTTTAACTCCAGAAAAGGTCTCTACACGAAATTCCTTCATTGCTCAGCCCAAGCACACACCAAGTGGGCCCGGAAGTGGATTTTTCTGTCATTTACTCATTTCTGTAAACCTTAGGATACTAGTTTACTACATATAGGACCTTTTGACTTTGTAATCAGAACCTTATGACCCATAACATTTTGTACACGTTCTTTCCACAGTATGAGCCTCTAAACCCCATGGTTGGGGGTGAGGAGCTCTGCTGTCTTGATGGATTAATGCAATTACTACTGTTTCTTATTCAATCATGCTTGCTTCCATTCTAAGATAACACTTGTTCTTAATCCGGATGAATGTGATGATCCGTGACAATCATCATCATTCTCAACCATGAACACGTGCCTGACAACCACCTCTGTTCTATCTTAGATTGAGTAGTTATCTCTTGGGTTCTTTAATTGGAATCTTCGTGGTATAGGCAGGACCTGATGGCAGCATTCAAGAGAATCCGGAAGGTCTAAACCTTGTCTGTGGTATTCTGAGTAGGATTCAATGATTGAATGACTGTGACGTGCTTCAAACCTGTAACCTACTGGGCGTTAGTGACAGACGCAAAAGAGTTATTCTATTCCGGTAGGGGAAGGAACCAAACCGGTGATTGGCAGCACTGTGACAGAGTGTGTGCATTAGCTTTCACTGCGCGGATGGGAGGTAGCTGCTGACAACAGTGAGACCCTACACGAGCTTGCCATGGAAGGAGACATGCGTGTTTGATGAAGAAGATAGTAGGAAAGCAGAGATTCGGAAGATGGAGCATCTCCAAACCTCAACCCATTCTCCATTACTGCAGTACAAATAACCATTACATGTTCTTTTGCTTCTTACAATCAATCCTGATAATTTCTGATATCCTGACTCAGATTTACAAGATAACCATAGCTTGCTTCAAGCCGACAATCTCCGTGGGATCGACCCTTGCTCACGCAAGGTATTACTTGGACGACCCAGTGCACTTGCTGGTTAGTTGTGCGGGATTGCAAAAGTGTTATTGCAATTTCGTGCACCAAGTTTTTGGCGCCGTTGCCGGGGATTGTTCGAGTTTGGACAACTAACGGTTTATTTTGTTGCTTAGATTAGGACTGTTTTCTTTTTGTTGGTTTAGAGTCTTATAGTTGAGTCTAGTTCATATTCTAAGTTTGGTGTCAATTGCATGCTTTTTGTTTTTCTTCTTTTAATTTTCGAATTTTTTCTTGTTCTTAGTCCCTTTTTGATTCATAAAAGTTCTAAGTTTGGTGTCCTCTTTGTGTTTTTCCCTTAAAATTTTCGAAAAAATTAGTGTTTGATCCTCTAAAATTTTAAGTTTGGTGTCATTTTGTGTTTTTCTCTTTCCCCTTTTTAAAAAAAAATCAAATCTTTTTCATAAAAACTTTTCAATCATATCTTCTTAATTGCTGTTTTCGAAATCTTTTTAATTAACTAATTGATTCAGTTCTCAATTTGCTTTGATCTTATTTTCTTTCTAATTTTCAAAATCTTATTTTATTTTCCTTTTGATTTTCGAATTTCTATTTTAAATTTCCTTTTTGTTTTTATTTTTATTTTTCGGTTATTTCAAAAAAAAAAAAAAAAAACAAACAAAATTTATCTCTTTGCAATTATTATCATTTCCCTTTTGTCCATTATGGACTTAAGTGGAATTAACCAGTCCAGAAGGACTCTGGGGTCCTATGCCAACCCCAGTACAGCTGCATATGGGAGTAGCATCTGTGTACCTCCCATCAAAGCAAGCAGCTTTGAGCTAAACCCTCAACTCATTATCATAGTGCAGCAAAATTGCCAGTATTCCGGTCTTCCAGAGGAAGAACCTACTGAGTTTCTGGCACAGTTCTTACAAATTGCTGACACAATACATGATAAAGAGGTAGGTCAGGATGTCTACAGACTGTTACTGTTTCCATTTGCTGTAAAAGATCAAGCAAAAAGGTGGTTGAATAACCAACCTACAGCAAGCATAAAGACATGGAAACAGTTATCAGAAAAATTCCTGAATCATTTTTACCCTCCAAAAAGGATGACACAGCTAAGGCTGGACATCCAAGGCTTTAAACAAGAGGATAATGAATCCCTTTATGATGCCTGGGAGAGGTATAGAGGTATGCTCAGAAAATGCCCCTCTGAAATGTTTTCAGAGTGGGTACAGTTAGACATCTTCTACTATGGGCTTACAGAAAAAGCTCAGATGTCTTTAGACCACTCAGCTGGTGGATCTATACACATGAGAAAGACAATTGAAGAAGCTCAAGAGCTTATAGACATTGTTGCTAGAAACCAATACTTATATTCTAGCAAGGAATTCGTTCCACAAGAAGAGGTCATGGCAGTAGTCAATGATCCTGATCCTCAAGAACAGATGAATGAGCTTAATCAACAATTGCTTCTGATGACAGAACAGTTAGCAGAATTTAAAGAAATGCTCCATGATACTAAGGTTGCTAACAAGAGCATAGAACTGCAGTTGAATCAAGCAAAACAGTAAATATCTAAACAAATAACAGAAGAATGTCAAGCAGTTCAACTGAGGAGTGGGAAAACACTGAATGCCACTGCTCAAAAGAGCAAGAAGTCAATTAAGGAACAGTTGACAGAGGATGACCAAGCCACTGTTCAAAATCCCTCTGAGGACAGTAAGAGCCCAGAGAGGAATATTATTGGCGTTCAAACGCCAGAAAGGGAAGGAAAGTTGGCGTTAAACGCCCATTCCTTGCCCAATACTGGCGTTCAAACGCCAAAACAGGGAGGAAAGCTGGCGTTAAACGCCCATTCCCTGCCCAGTTCTGGCGTTCAAACGCCAGAAAAGGGGGAGAAGTTGGCGTTTAACGCCCAAACTTCATCCACTCCTGGCGTTCAAACGCCCAAGGAGAATCAGGCACCTGAGAGTTCTGATGATTATCCCCCTAACAAGGCCTCTTCAACCATTTCTGTAAGGAATAAACCTGCAGCATCTAAGGTTGAAGAATATCAAGCCAAGATGCCTTATCCTCAGAAACTCCGCAAAGCGGAACAGGATAAGCAATTTGCCCGCTTTGCAGACTATCTAAGGACTCTTGAAATAAAGATTCCGTTTGCAGAGGCACTTGAGCAAATACCCTCTTATGCTAAGTTCATGAAAGAGATCTTAAGCCATAAGAAGAATTGGAGAGAAACTGAAAAAGTGTTTCTCACTGAAGAATGCAGTGCAGTCATTTTGAAAAGCTTACCAGAAAAGCTTCAAGATCCTGGAAGCTTTATGATACCCTGCACATTAGAAGGCGCCTGCACCAAGATAGCCCTATGTGATCTTGGAGCAAGCATCAATCTAATACCTGCATCCACTATCAGAAAGCTTGGGTTGACTGGAGAAGTCAAACCAACCAGGATATGCCTCCAACTTGCTGATGGTTCCATTAAACACCCATCAGGCATAATAGAGGACATGATTGTCAAGGTTGGGCCATTTGCCTTTCCAACTGACTTTGTGGTGCTGGAAATGGAGGAGCACAAAAGTGCAACTCTCATTCTAGGAAGACCTTTCCTAGCAACTGGACGAACTCTCATTGATGTACATAAAGGGGAAGTAACCCTGAGAGTCAATGAGGATGAGTTCAAGTTGAATGCTGTGAAAGCTATGCAGCATCCAGACACACCAGAAGACTGCATGGACATTGACATTATGATTCTCTGGTAGAAGAGATCAATATGGCTGAAAGCCTAGAATCAGAGCTTGAGGACATCTTCAAAGATGCTCAACCTGATCAAGAAGAGCTAAAGGAAGTAAAGGAATTTTCGAAAATTCCTCAGGAGGAGGATAAGCCTCCCAAGCCTGAACTCAAACCATTACCATCATCCTTGAAATATGCATTTCTGGGAGAGGGTGACACTTTTCCAGTGATTATAAGCTCTGCTTTAAATTCACAGGAAGAGGAAGCACTGATTCAAGTGCTAAGGACACACAAGACAGCTCTTGGGTGGTCCATAAGTGATCTTAAGGGCATTAGCCCAGCTAGATGCATGCACAAGATCCTATTGGAGGATAATGCCAAACCAGTGGTTCAACCACAGAGGAGGCTAAATCCTGCCATGAAGGAGGTGGTGCAGAAAGAGGTCACTAAATTACTGGAGGCTGGAATTATTTATCCTATTTCTGATAGCCCCTGGGTGAGCCCTGTCCAAGTTGTTCCCAAAAAGGGAGGCATGACAGTGGTTCATAATGAAAAAAATGAACTGGTTCCTACAAGAACAGTCACAGGGTGGCGCATGTGTATTGACTACAGAAGGCTCAATACAGCCACCAGAAAGGATCATTTTCCTTTACCATTCATAGACCAAATGCTAGAAAGACTAGCTGGCCATGATTATTACTGCTTTTTGGATGGCTATTCAGGCTACAACCAAATTGCAGTAGACCCTCAGGACCAAGAGAAAACAGCATTCACCTGCCCTTCAGGCGTGTTTGCCTATAGGAGAATGCCTTTTGGTCTGTGCAATGCACCTGCAACCTTCCAAAGGTGCATGCTCTCTATCTTCTCAGATATGGTAGAGAAATTTCTGGAAGTCTTCATGGATGACTTCTCAGTATATGGAGACTCATTTAGCTCCTGTCTTAACCACCTATCACTTGTCCTGAAAAGATGCCAAGAGACTAACCTGGTTTTAAATTGGGAGAAATGTCACTTTATGGTGACTGAAGGAATTGTCCTTGGGCACAAAATTTCAAGCAGGGGAATAGAGGTGGATAAGGCAAAGGTAGAGGTGATTGAAAAATTACCACCACCTGCCAATGTTAAGGCAATCAGAAGCTTTCTGGGACATGCAGGATTTTACAGAAGGTTTATCAAGGATTTTTCGAAAATTGCCAAACCTCTGAGTAATCTGCTAGCTGCTGACACTCCATTTATCTTTGATAATGAGTGTCTGCAGGCGTTTGAGACCCTGAAAGCTAAGTTGGTCACAGCACCAGTTATCTCTGCACCAGATTGGGCATTACCATTTGAATTAATGTGTGATGCCAGTGATCATGCCATTGGTGCAGTGTTGGGACAGAGGCATAATAAACTTCTGCATGTCATTTATTATGCTAGTCGTGTTCTAAATGATGCACAGAAAAATTACACAACCACAGAAAAAGAATTACTTGCAGTGGTTTATGCCATTGACAAGTTTAGATCCTACCTAGTAGGATCCAAAGTGATTGTGTACACTGACCATGCTGCTCTTAAATACTTACTCACAAAGCAGGATTCAAAACCCAGGCTTATCAGATGGGTGTTGCTTCTGCAAGAGTTTGATATAGAAATAAGAGACAGAAAAGGGACAGAGAATCAGGTAGCTGACCATCTGTCCAGAATAGAGCCAGTAGTTGGGGCGTCCCTCCCTTCTACTGAGATTTCTGAGACTTTCCCAGATGAGCAATTATTTGCCATTCAGGAAGCTCCATGGTTTGCAGACATTGCAAACTATAAAGCTGTGAGGTTCATACCCAAAGAGTACAGTTACATGCAGAAAAAGAAATTAATTTCAGATGCCAAGTACTACCTTTGGGATGAACCATATCTCTTTAAGAGATGTGCTGACGGAGTGATCCGCAGATGTGTACCCAGAGAAGAAGCACAGAGGATCCTATGGCACTGCCATGGATCACAGTATGGAGGACATTTTGGAAGTGAGCGAACAGCCACTAAAGTCCTCCAATGTGGCTTCTACTGGCCTACTCTCTATAAAGATTCCCGAGAGTTTGTGCGTAACTGTGACAGTTGCCAAAGAGCTGGTAACCTGCCTCATGGATATGCCATGCCTCAACAAGGGATATTAGAGATAGAGCTGTTTGATGTATGGGGAATTGACTTCATGGGGCCATTCCCACCATCATACTCAAACACTTACATTCTGGTGGCAGTGGACTATGTATCTAAGTGGGTAGAAGCAATTGCTACACCCACTAATGATACTAAGACCGTACTGAAATTCCTCCAGAAGAACATTTTCAGCAGATTTGGCGTCCCCAGAGTGCTAATCAGTGATGGGGGCACTTATTTCTGCAATAAACAGCTATACTCTGCTATGGTTAGATATGGAATTAGCCATAAAGTGGCAACTCCGTATCATCCACAGACAAATGGGCAAGCAGAAGTCTCTAACAGAGAGCTAAAAAGAATCCTAGAACGGACTGTAATGTCCCGAAGAAAGGATTGGGCAAAGAGCTTGGATGATGCTCTGTGGGCATACAGAACAGCATTCAAGACTCCTATAGGTACCTCCCCATACCAATTGGTGTATGGGAAGGCCTGTCATTTGCCTGTGGAACTGGAACATAAAGCCTACTGGGCAACCAGATTCCTGAACATGGATGCACAGTTAGCTGGTGAGAAAAGACTGCTCCAGCTAAATGAGCTAGAGGAGTTCAGACTCAATGCCTTTGAAAGTGCAAAAATTTATAAGGAAAAGGCAAAGAAGTGGCATGACAAGAGATTATCAACCAGAGTCTTTGAGCCAGGACAAAAAGTTCTGCTCTTCAACTCTAGGCTCAAACTGTTTCCAGGAAAACTCAAATCCCGTTGGGGGGGTCCATATGTGATTACAGGAGTGTCACCATATGGATATGTTGAGCTTCAAGATATTGATTCTGATAAGAAGTTCATTGTTAATGGACAGAGAATCAAACATTATCTTGAAGGAAACTTTGAGCAGGAGTGCTCAAAACTGAGACTTGAGTGATTCTCAGTGGAAGTCTAGCTAAAGACAGTAAAGAAGCGCTTACTGGGAGGCAACCCAGTCATTAGTAGGTTATATGATTTGTTCTTACAGAGGCAAATATCAAAAATGAAGGAATTCACAGAGTCACAGAAGGATTCAGCTCAAAAAGCAGAGAAATGAGCTTACTGGCGAAAAAAACGCCAGTAAAGTCATTTTTGGCGTTAAACGCCAGAATGGGTACCATTCTGGGCGTTTAACGCCAGCCAGGCGTTAAACGCCAGAATGGGTAAGGGCGTTTAATGCCAAGCAGGGCGTAAAAACGCCAGTGAGCTGGCGTGGCCTGGCTGGGCGTTAAACGCCCAAAAAGGGTGCCAAGTGGGCGTTAAACGCCAGAATGGGTACCATTCTGGGCGTTTAACGCCAGAAAGGTGGGGGACCACATTTTTGTTTTCAACTCAAATTTTTTCAAACTTTCCTCTTTTTACCCACAATCTTCTACATAAATGCACTTCAACCTTTCATCATTCACTTTCAAATCTTCACAAATCAAAACCATTCTTCAAATCTATTTCAAAATAATCTCAAATCTTCTTCAAAAACTCACCCTTTTCTCAAATTTTTTCAAAATCTTTTCAAATTTCCTTTCAAATCTCTCTTTTGTTTTCGAAATTCTCCCCCCCACTCTATAAATGAACGTTCCTCACCCCTCCTTCCTCACACCATTCGAATTTCCTCTCTCTCTCTCTCTCTTCTCTTCTTTCTTTTCTTTTTGCTTGAGGACAAGCAAAACCTCTAAGTTTGGTGTGCTTTTCCGTGATCACTAAGCTAAGATCTATCAAGATCATGGCTCTCAAGGGAAAACAAACCAACTCAAGAGGAAAGAAAGAGACTAATCAAAGAATCTTTGGAATGAAGAGAAGTTCTTAACCAAAGAACATGAAGACCATTATCACAAAATAATGGGTCTGAGGTCAGTGATCCCGGAAGTTAAATTTGATCTGAAAGAAGATGAATATCCGGAGATCCAAGAGCAAATTCGAAACAGAGGTTGGGAAGTTCTGACCAATCCTGAGACAAAGGTTGGAAGGAACATGGTTCAGGAATTCTACTCAAATCTGTGGCTAACAGATAAGCAAAGAATGACTGGAACCGCTTACCATACCCACAGAACCATGGTCAGAGGGAAAGTTATGTACTTCCATCTGGACAAAATAAGAGAAATCTTCAAACTACCTCAACTACAAGATGATCCTGATTCCTTCAATAGGAGGATGGTGAGAGTAGATAAAGGGTTGGATCAAGTTCTAGAGGACATATGCCTCCCTGGGACTAAGTGGATAACCAATTCAAAGGGTGTCCCAAACCAACTCAAGAGGGGAGACCTCAAGCCAATTGTAAGAGGTTGGCTAGACTTTATTGGGCGTTCCATATTGCCCACTAGCAACCGTTCTGAGGTCACCATCAAGAGAGCAGTGATGATTCATTGCATTATGCTTGGAAAAGAAGTGGAGGTTCATCATGTGATTGCTTGTGAGATCTACACCATTGCAAATAAGAATTCCACTGAGGCCAAACTGGCTTACCCAAGCTTGATTTCCTTGCTCTGTAAAGAGGCTGGGGTGAAGATGGGAGTAGATGAGTTCATACCCATTGAACACCCAATCACCAAGAAGTCAATGGAAGGACAAGTGCAAGACAACTCCATCAAGAGGAGGGCGCAGGAATTCCTCCCTGAATTCCCAAGAATTGACTACTGGTCCAGCCTAGAAGCATATATTAACATGCTGCAAGAGACTATGGAGCAACTGAAGGAAGAACAGCAGAATCAGAACTTCATGCTCTGCAAATTGCTAAAGGAACAAGAGAAGCAGGGGCGTGAACTCCAAGAGGTTAAACGCCAAAAGCTCTCCTCTCAAGCTGAGGGAGCATCCACTTCTCAAAATCAAGGTTGTTGAGTCCTAACTCTGTGAAAACCTCTATCATTAGGAGCCTCTGTTTTTCGTTTTTTTTTTTATTTTCCTCTATTTTGTTTTTATTTTTCGTTTTTCTAGTCTCATTCTATATCTATTTTTGAGTCTTGTTTTTAATTCATAATTAATAAAATTAAAGTTATGCCTTAAAGTTATGAATGTCCTATGAATCCATCACCTCTCTTAAAAGAAAAAATGCTTTAATCACAAAAGAACAAGAAGTACAGGATTTCAAAATTTATCTCTGAAACTGGCTGAATTAGTTTGATGTGGTGACAATACTTTTTGTTTTCTGAATGAATGCTTGAACAGTGCATATGTCTTTTGAATTTGTTGTTTTAAGAATGTTAAATTTGTTGGCTCTTGAAAGAATGAGGAGAAAAGAGAACTGTTATTGAGGATCTGAAAAATCATCAATTTGATTCTTGAAGCAAGAAAAAGCAGTGAAAAAAAAAAATTTCGAAAAAAAAAAGAAAAAGAAAGAAAAAAAAAAGAAAAGGAATAAAGTGGTGATCCAAAGCAATAAGAGTGTGCTTAAGAACCCTGGACACCTCTAATTGGGGACTTTAGCAAAGCTGAGTCACAATCCAAAAAGGTTCACCCAATTATGTGTCTGTGGCATGTATGTATCCGGTGGTAATACTGGAAGACAGAGTGCTTTGGGCCACAGCCAAGACTCATACACTGGCTATGTTCAAGAATCAATATACTTAACTAGGAGAATCAATAACATTATCTGAGTTCTGAGTTCTTATAGATGCTAATCATTCTGAACTTCAAAGGATAGAGTGAGATGCCAAAACTGTTCGGAGGCAAAAAGCTACTAGTCCCGCTCATCTAATTGGAGCTATGTTTCTTTGATATTTTGGAGTCTATAGTATATTCTCTTCTTTTTATCCTATTTTGATTTTCAGTTGCTTGGGGACAAGCAACAATTTAAGTTTGGTGTTGTGATGAGCGGATAATTTGTATGCTTTTTGGCATTGTTTTTAGTATGTTTTTGGTATCTTTTAGTTAGTTTTTAGTATATTTTTATTAGTTTTTAATTAAAATTCACTTTTCTGGACTTTACTATGAGTTTGTGTGTTTTTCTGTGATTTCAGGTATTTTCTGACTGAAATTGAGGGTCCTGAGCAAAAATCTGATCCAGAGACCAAAATGGACTGCAGATGCTGTTGGATTCTGACCTCCCTGCACTCGAAGCGGATTTTCTGGAGCTACAGAAGCCCAATTGGCGCGCGCTCAACGGCATTGGAAAGTAGACATCCTGGGCTTTCCAGCAATATATAATAGTCCATACTTTGCCCAAGATTTGATGGCCCAAACCGGCTCTCAAAGTCACCTACAGAAATTCCAGCGTTAAACGCCGGAACTGGAATAAAAATTGGAGTTAAACGCCCAAACTGGCATGAAAGCTGGCGTTTAACTCCAGAAAAGGTCTCTACACGAAATTCCTTCATTGCTCAGCCCAAGCACACACCAAGTGGGCCCGGAAGTGGATTTTTCTGTCATTTACTCATTTCTGTAAACCTTAGGATACTAGTTTACTACATATAGGACCTTTTGACTTTGTAATCAGAACCTTATGACCCCATAACATTTTGTACACGTTCTTTCCACAGTATGAGCCTCTAAACCCCATGGTTGGGGGTGAGGAGCTCTGCTGTGTCTTGATGGATTAATGCAATTACTACTGTTTCTTATTCAATCATGCTTGCTTCCATTCTAAGATAACATTTGTTCTTAATCCGGATGAATGTGATGATCCGTGACAATCATCATCATTCTCAACCATGAACACGTGCCTGACAACCACCTCTGTTCTATCTTAGATTGAGTAGTTATCTCTTGGGTTCTTTAATTGGAATCTTCGTGGTATAGGCAGGACCTGATGGCAGCATTCAAGAGAATCCGGAAGGTCTAAACCTTGTCTGTGGTATTCTGAGTAGGATTCAATGATTGAATAACTGTGACGTGCTTCAAACCTGTAACCTACTGGGCATTAGTGACAGACGCAAAAGAGTTATTCTATTCCGGTAGGGGAAGGAACCAAACCGGTGATTGGCAGCACTGTGACAGAGTGTGTGCATTAGCTTTCACTGCGCGGATGGGAGGTAGCTGCTGACAACAGTGAGACCCTACACGAGCTTGCCATGGAAGGAGACATGCGTGTTTGATGAAGAAGATAGTAGGAAAGCAGAGATTCGGAAGATGGAGCATCTCCAAACCTCAACCCATTCTCCATTACTGCAGTACAAGTAACCATTACATGTTCTTTTGCTTCTTACAATCAATCCTGATAATTTCTGATATCCTGACTAAGATTTACAAGATAACCATAGCTTGCTTCAAGCCGACAATCTCCGTGGGATCGACCCTTGCTCACGCAAGGTATTACTTGGACGACCCAGTGCACTTGCTGGTTAGTTGTGCGGGATTGCAAAAGTGTTATTGCAATTTCGTGCACCATGCATATCACAGGAAATCAAGTTCTTACAGACAAAGGATATCATGACATGAAGCCACCACTCATCACTCTCATCAAGAACAATTGTTCCTATGAAGGAAATCCGTCGGAGGACCCTCAGCAGCACATATCCACTTTTCTAAAGACTTGTAATGCAGTCAAAACCGATGGTTCAGATCAAGACACTTACAAGATTCTGCTATTTCCCTTCTCATTAAAGGGTAAAGCTACACAATGGTTTGAAAGTTTTCCCCAAGGAAGTATCACTAGTTGGGATGATTTGGTTATCAAATTTCTGGCCAAATTCACCCCATCTAGACAGATCATCCAGCTGAAAAAGGAAGAACATCTATTCATACAAGGAGATGAAGAACCGCTCTTTAAAGCCTGGGAAAGATACAAGAAAGCAACTGATAAAGTGGGCTTCCGAGCTTTCTATGAAGGACTCACTCCAGAAACAAGAAAAGCAGTGGATCACTTCTCAGATGGGTTACTCAAAGCAACAACAACTACCCAAGGAATTTCAGATTTCAATGACAAAGGAGTCAACAACCAACACTCAATTGAGAAATCACAGAATGCAATCCCAGAAAAAGAAGTAATAAACATCGAAGGGGTGACTGTGTTAGATGACTTAAACAGACAAATGCATCATCAACCACAGCAAAATATGGATCTATCTGCTGCAGAGATTACCAAATTCCCACCATGGAGACCCCATTCTTATCTGAGAATGAGGGAGCCTCAACGTCAAGAACAAGGAAATTTCCACCAGGGTAACTCCATGACCACAGACAATCAACATCACCCAACCATCAACATTATTCAAAACCAACATTCACAACACAGACACCCCCAGACTCATTTCAACTGGAGAAGGAATGAATGCCAAGACTACAAACCAAGGGATTTCAGTTGTAATAACCACAACTTCACAAATCAACAAGAACATCATTACAGCAATAATAACCACTACATGCTTCCACCACACCCACCCTTCCTACCTTTAACATGTCATAACCAACCAACCTCACAAGACTCTCAGAGAATCACAAACCTGGAGATTCTAATGGAGAGAATGATGAAACATCAAGAGGAGACAGCAAAGAACCAAGATATGTTAATGAGAAGACTTGAGGAGCGGATAGCTCAAGTGGCAAAGCACTTTGCAGATATAGGTGAGAAGAAACCAAATACTTTCTTCAAAACCATTGAAGGCAAACCAACCAATAACAAGGATGTTACAAAGAAGAAAGGATGGAAGGAGATCATAGAGGACAATGAGAAAATACTAGACAAAGGAAGCACCAGCCAAGAAAAACACAAAAAGGAATTCTATCAAGAAGAAACAGAGGATAAAACTAAAGGAAAGAAAAAAATCCTCACCGGAGATTTTTCACCAGGGGATCGAGTGATGATCAATATTCAACCTTTGAAGGTGTCCCCACAGTTACCTGAGCATTACATTGTAACTAAGATTCTTCCACAAGAATCTATAGAGGTCATCAAAGAGGGAACCGGAAGGAAATTCACAGTAAAGAAAGACAAGCTGAGACACTGCGATTTTCAACCTCCTTGAAGCAAAAAAATGAAGATGTCAAGCTAATGACAATAAAAGAGCGCTTGTTGGGAGGCAACCCAACCTGAGGTAGTTTCTTTTCATAGCTCTTCAATAAAAAATGTTGAGTAATTGGTATGGATTGCAAGGAGCTAAGTTTGGTGTTGCACACCAAAACAAATTGAGGAAGAATGAAAACTTCTAAGTTTGGTGTTCCACCAAAAATATCATTTAATACATTCTCACCTCTTGCATGATTCTAACTCCAAACAATCAACCACATTACTCAACTGTTAAATTGTTTTCTAGCTTTAATTCCATTAACCTTTAGCAAGGATACATGGTTTCAAATGTGGTTAACTTTGTACATCTGAGACAGTGGCAAAACAATTAAGTTTGGTGTTCACACACCAAAACAAATCCTGAAACCACACTCAGTTATGCTTACTAACCATATGATCAAGGGCTTGAGAAGCAAGCAACTTTGAGGATTATGCAGAACATGAATCAATAATTGAAGACACTATGCATTTTGACTCAAAGGGAACATAGCAGAAAGAAAAATCAAAGGGCTGCAACTACAAAGGTTGTATCTGAACTTAACTCTTGCTGCTGTGTGATATTTTGAATTTGGAAACCATTATATGCCTTGCTAAAGTGTTCATCTAGTTGCAAGTGAAATTGTTTGTGAAAATGATAAGTCTGCATAATGCTTGTATCCATCACTCAGATTTAAATTTTGCTTTGTTTCCCATATGCTTAAATAAAAGAGTTTGGTTTGAATTGAAAAGAGAAAAATCCAATGTTGCATGAGTATGAATGGAAGTTGGTGGTGGCACATGTGTTTGATTAAATACATAACTCATGAAATAAGTGTTGCATAATATCATTCTCATTCAATTGTAAGTTAGCTTGCTGTTATATAGACCTTTATCAACAATGAAACACCCTTGGTAACAAAAACAGAAAGAAAAGGAAGAAAGAAAAAGCCAAAATGGCAAGAAAAACAAAGAATAAAGGTTGGACACCAATGGTTTGGACCCTAGGACAAATGCCTGTGGTGTTCTTGTACTGAGATCTGCTTGGATGAGTAAATTCTAAGGGGTATTTTGAAACCCGGTCACTTAGATCAACTGATTTGGGATGGCCAATTGAAAATCCACAATAAAGAGCAACTTAGATACAAAGCACTTAGTGATCCAAAGAGATGCTGGGCATCAATGATCCTAGGAAGAATTAGTGAGCTAAGTGTCTGTGGTGGAAAGATGTTGAGCAAAATAAAAGAAAATGAAGCCAAAGGCTAAGCTGCAACATTTAACACCAAACCTCTTAAAGAATAATAAGCTTGTTAAAGCATTATAAGCCAAAAAGAAGTTAGCAAGGGAGTGATCAAAAGGAGAGTCTTATAACAGCAAGTCTAGCAAACCTTGGATGCAAAATGTGTATTATGCAGCAGCAATAATAAATGAGTATCATTGTCTGCATAAATGCCCCATATATTGAAGTTCTGCTATCTGCATAATAAGGATTTATGTTATTTTCTTATTCATCCCATTTTCTCTTAGTTTTGATGCTTGCTTGGGGACAAGCAAGGTTTAAGTTTGGTGTTGTGATGACAAGTCATCATATACCCATTTTTCAAGCTAATTTCACTTGTTTTGGTAGCATTTATGCACTTTCTTGCATCCTAAGTTAGTGATTTGGAGTGAAAATGCATAACTTCTCTAAATCAAGCAACCACTATGAAATTAATGATAAATCATGAGGTTTAAGCTAATTTTAATTGCATTTTAATTGATTTATAAGCCTCTTGAATTTAGTGATACTTTGAGTGGTTGTTTTGGTTTATTGTAGGTGAAGAAAAGAAAAGAAAATAAAAAGCGTGGCATAAAAAGTGTAGCGGAGGAAAGAAAAGCGTGGCCGAATCAAGGGAGAAGTGTGCCGATCTCATAGTGGAAGCAATCTTGCCCTCCACAAGGGCAGAATGCCCTCCACAAGGGCAGCATTAAGTGACCGAACCAAGACAAGGCAACCTTGCCCTGCCCACTCCAAGGGCAGAGCACAAAATGGTGCCTTGGAGCCAAGAGAAGCAAATTCTGCCCTGCCCTTGTGGAGAGCAGGATCGGGCACATCAAGGAAAGAAATCCAAGGAAAAATAGCTCCTATGCAAGCCACAAGTTTCGAACAAGGGAGCATGAAGAAGCCAAGCTCTAACACCCACTAGCGTGCCAAGAAATCCAAAGAAAAACTAGCGTGTTTGCTTCCTCCCAGAGTCGAACCCGAGGCGTGCAATATGGCAACCTTGCCCTGCCCTTGGCGCGGGCAGGGCAGCATTCAAAAGCTAGCGCACCAAATTTGCTTCCTGGCGCACCAACCGCGCACGACATCCCCTTCTTGGCGCATCAACACATTCCTGCCCTGCCCTTGGCGCGGGCAGGGAGCATCCGCGCATCAGCGTGCAGCACGCGCACGCGCGCTCCTCAAACATGGCGCACCAAATGCGCGCATCTGCCTTCCCGCCCTGCCCTTGGCACGGGCAGGGCAGCGTTTTGCAATCCTGGCAGCACCATGGCCGCACCAACTTGCATCAACACACACCAAGGCCGCACCAACCTCATGCACCATGCACCAAATTTCTGCCCTGCCCTCCACAAGGGCAGGGCAGCCTCTTGGGAGTGGTTTTTGGGCCAAAATTCAAATTTAAAAATTGATTTGAATTCATTTCTTCACCAATCCAAAAGCCCATCCAAATCCCATCATCCAAGAATAGAAAGTGTATAAATAGGACTTAGTTTGATGTAATTAGGACCTTTAGCTACCTTTACTTTTGAGCTTTGAATTTTTGGCTTTCATTTTGAATTTTTGGAACTTCCTTTTTGAGCTTTCTTGAGAGATTTGTCCGGGCACCAAGAGGATCAAAGGAGAATTGCTTGATCTCCTTCCTCAATTCCCTTGGGCAATTCTACTCTTCTGTTTTCTGAGTATTGGGTGTGTGAAATTGGGGAAATTCTGTCCCAATTCCCATTCAAACTCTTTGCATTTTATTTTCTGCATAATTCAATCCAAATTCTGTTCTTCTACTGCTTCATTTTTAATTTTCTGTCAATTGCTTAGTAACTTCAGATCTGGGAAGGAAATTGGGTTTTAGGCTCTGCTACCTAAGCCCTTGGGATCCTGAGATCACTTTTGGTTCCTCTGTGAACCTTTACTGCACTTTAAATTCCCTACTGTTTAAATTTCTGTTTGCATCCAATTCCATTTCTGCTATCTTCTTTACTGCAATTTACTTCTTCTTTGTTTAGATCCTGCAATCCCATTCCTCAATTCCCCTTTACATTCAAGCAATTTATCTTCCTTGCCATTTAAGTTACTGCAATTTAAGTTTCTTGCACTTTAAGTTTCAGTCATTTACTTTCTTGCTCTTTAAGTTTCTGCACTTTTACTCTTCTGTTCTTTATTTTACTGCATTTCTCCCTTCCCCCTTTACATTTACTGTCATTTAATTTCTGTTAAACACAAAACACTCAACCAAAACTTGATTCGCTTGACTAAATCACCCACTAAACTAAAATTGCTCAATCCTTCAATCCCTGTGGGATCGACCTCACTCATGTGAGTTATTATTACTTGATGCGACCCGGTACACTTGCCGGTGAGTTTTGTGTTGGATCGTTTTCCACACATCAGTTGCCTCCCAACAAGCGCTTCTTTAACGTCATTAGCTTGACGGTCAGCTTCCTCAGTTGAGGTGATATTTAACCTTGTCCTTCTCCTCCACATCTCCCAAGTAATGTTTGAGTCTTTGACCATTCACAGTGAAGGTTCGTTGTGACTTTTCTTCCATGATTTCTACTTGTCCATATTGGGAGACCTTGGTGACAAGGAATGGTCCAGACCACCTTGATTTTAGCTTCCCTGGAAATAGCTTCAGCCTAGAATTGTAGAGCAATACTTTTTGTCCCTCTTCAAATTTCCTTGGGGCTATGTTGCTGTCATGCTTCTTCTTTGCTCTTTCTTTGTAGATTTTGGCATTCTCATAAGCTTCAGCTCTGAATTCTTCCAACTCTTGAATTTGCAACATCCTTCTTTCTCCAGCAGCTTTGCTGTCCAAGTTCAAGAGTTTCAAGGCCCAGAATGCCTTGTGCTCCAACTCCAGTGGCAAATGGCAAGCCTTTCCATATACTAGTTGGTAAGGAGACATTCCAATTGGTGTTTTGAAAGCTGTCCTATATGCCCAAAGAGCATCATCTAGCTTAATCGACCAGTCCTTCCTTGAAGTTCCCACAGTCTTTTCCAGGATTCTTTTGAGTTCCCTATTAGATATTTTGACTTGACCACTTGTTTGTGGATGGTATGGTGTGGCTACCTTGTGTTTGACTCCATATTTTAGAAGCAATGCCTCTAATGGTTTGTTGCAGAAGTGGCTTCCTCCATCACTGATGATTGCTCTTGGAACCCCAAAACGGCAAAAAATGTGTTTTCTGAGGAAGTTCATGACTACCTTATTATCATTGGTTGGAGTTGCTATTGCTTCAACCCACTTGGAGACATAGTCTACTGCCACAAGAATGTAATTATTTGAGTATGAGGTGGGAAAGGGTCCCATGAAATCTATTCCCCATACATCAAACAATTCAAGTTCCAGAATGAATTGTTGAGGTATTTCATTTCTTCTTGGCAGGTTCCTGATGAGCGGATAATTTGTATGCTTTTTGGCTTTGTTTTTAGTATGTTTTTGGTAGTTTTAGTTGAGTTTTTATTATATTTTTATTAGTTTTTAGTTAAAATTCACTTTTCTGAACTTTACTATGAGTTTGTGTGTTTTTCTGTGATTTCAGGTATTTTCTGACTGAAATTGAAGGTTCTGAGCAAAAATCTGATCCAGAGACTGAAAAGGACTGCAGATGCTGTTGGATTCTGACCTCCCTGCACTCGAAGCGGATTTTCTGGAGCTACAGAAGCCCAATTGGCGCGCTCTCAACGGCATTGGAAAGTAGACATCCAGGGCTTTCCAGCAATATATAATAGTCCATACTTTGCCCAAGATTTGATGGCCCAAACCTGCGTAGCAATCCGGCCTCAGAAATTCCAGCGTTAAACGCCGGAACTGGCATAAAACTTGGAGTTAAACGCCCAAACTGGCATGAGAACTGGCGTTTAACTCCAGAAAACGTCTCTACACATAAAAGCTTCAATGCTCAGCCCAAGCACACACCAAGTGGGCCCGGAAGTGGATTTTTCTGTCATTTACTCATTTCTGTAAACCTTAGGATACTAGTTTACTACTTATAGGACCTTCTGACTTTGTAATCGGTACCTTATGCAACCTTATGACATTTTACACGTTTTCTTCCACAGTATGAGTCTCTAAACCCCATGGTTGGGGGTGAGGAGCTCTGCTGTGTCTTGATGGATTAATGCAATTACTACTGTTTCTTATTCAATCACACTTGCTTCCATTCCAAGATAATACTTGTTCTCAAACCGGATGAATGTGATGATCCGTGACAATCATCATCATTCTTAACTATGAACATGTGCCTGACAACCACCTCTGTTCTATCTTAGATTGAGTAGTTATCTCTTGGGTTCTTTAATCGGAATCTTCGTGGTATAGGTAGGACCTGATGGCAGCATTCAAGAGAATCCGGAAGGTCTAAACCTTGTCTGTGGTATTCTGAGTAGGATTCAATGATTGAATGACTGTGACGTGCTTCAAACCTGTAATCTACTGGGCGTTAGTGACAGACGCAAAAGAGTGATTCTATTCCGGTAGAGGAGGGAACCAAACCGGTGATTGGCAGCACTGTGACAGAGTGCGTGCATTAGCTTTCACTGCGCGGATGGGAGGTAGCTGCTGACAACAGTGAAACCCTATACGAGCTTGCCATGGAAGGAGACTTGCGTGTTTGATGAAGAAGACAGTAAGAAAGTAGAGATTCAGAAGATGGAGCATCTCCAAACCTCAACCTATTCTCCATTACTGCAGTACACGTAACCATTACATGTTCCTTTGCTTTTTACAATCAATCCTGATAATTTCTGATATCCTGACTAAGATTTACAAGATAACCATAGCTTGCTTCAAGCCGACAATCTCCGTGGGATCGACCCTTGCTCACGCAAGGTATTACTTGGACGACCCAGTGCACTTGCTGGTTAGTTGTGCGGGATTGCAAAAAGTGTTATTGCAATTTCGTGCACCAAGTTTTTGGCGCCGTTGCCGGGGATTGTTCGAGTTTGGACAACTAACGGTTTATTTTGTTGCTTAGATTAGGACTGTTTTCTTTTTGTTGGTTTAGAGTCTTATAGTTGAGTCTAGTTCATATTCTAAGTTTGGTGTCAATTGCATGCTTTTTGTTTTTCTTCTTTTAATTTTCGAATTTTTTCTTGTTCTTAGTCCCTTTTTGATTCATAAAAGTTCTAAGTTTGGTGTCCTCTTTGTGTTTTTCCTTTAAAATTTTCGAAAATTGAGTGTTTGATTTTCTAAAATTTTAAGTTTGGTGTCTTTTTGTGTTTTTCTCTCTCCCCTTTTTAAAAATCAAATCTTTTTCATAAAAATTTTTCAATCATATCTTCTTAATTGCTGTTTTCAAAATCTTTTCCTTTTCTAACTGATTCAGTTCTCAATTTGCTTTGATCTTATTTTATTTCTATTTTTCGAATTTTATTTTCTTTTTATCTTATTTTATTTTATTTTAATTTTCTTTTTTTTTCGGTTATTTCAAAAATAAAAAAAAAACAAACAAAATTTATCTCTTTGCAATTATTATCATTTCCCTTTTGTCCATTATGGACTTAAGTGGAATTAACCAGTCCAGAAGGACTCTGGGGTCCTATGCCAACCCCAGTACAGCTGCATATGGGAGTAGCATCTGTGTACCTCCCATCAAAGCAAGCAGCTTTGAGCTAAACCCTCAACTCATTATCATAGTGCAGCAAAATTGCCAGTATTTCGGTCTTCCAGAGGAAGAACCTACTGAGTTTCTGGCACAGTTCTTACAGATTGCTGACACAATACATGATAAAGAGGTAGATCAGGATGTCTACAGACTGTTACTGTTTCCATTTGCTGTAAAAGATCAAGCAAAAAGGTGGTTGAATAACCAACCTACAGCAAGCATAAAGACATGGAAATAGTTATCAGAAAAATTCCTGAATCATTTTTACCCTCCAAAAAGGATGACACAGCTAAGGCTGGACATCCAAGGCTTTAAACAAGAGGATAATGAATCCCTTTATGATGCCTGGGAGAGGTATAGAGGTATGCTAAGAAAATGTCCCTCTGAAATGTTTTCAGAGTGGGTCCAGTTAGACATCTTCTACTATGGGCTTACAGAAAAAGCTCAGATGTCTTTAGACCACTCAGCTGGTGGATCCATACATATGAGGAAGACAATTGAAGAAGCTCAAGAGCTTATAGACACTGTTGCTAGAAACCAATACTTATATTCTAGCAATGAGTTCGTTCCAAAGGAGGAGGTCATGGCATTAGTCACTGATCCTAATCCTCAGGAACAGATGAATGAGCTTAATTAACAACTGCTCCTGATGACAGAACAGTTAGCAGAATTTAAAGAAATGCTCCATGATACTAAGGTTGCTAACAAGAGCATAGAACTGCAGTTGAACCAAGCAAAACAACAAATATCTAAACAAATAACAGAGGAATGCCAAGCAGTTCAATTGAGGAGTGGGAAGACCTTGAATGACACTGTTCAAAAGAGTAAAAAGCCAAACAAAGAACAAGTGAAAGGGGACAACCAACCCACTGTTCAAAATCCCTCTGAGGACATTGAGAGCCCAGAGAGGAATATTGGCGTTCAAACGCCAGAAAGGGAAGGAAAGCTGGCGTTAAACGCCCATTCCTTGCCCAGTTCTGGCGTTCAAACGCCAGAAAAGGAAGGGAAGTTGGCGTTTAACGCCCAAACTTCACCCATTCCTGGCGTCCAAACGCCCAAGGAGGATCAGACACCTGAGAGTGCTGATAATTATCCCTCTAACAAAGCTTCTTCAACCACTTCTGTAAGGAATAAACCTGCAGCATCTAAGGTTGAAGAATATCAAGCCAAGATGCCTTATCCTCAGAAACTCCGCAAAGCGGAACAGGATAAGCAATTTGCCCGCTTTGCAGACTATTTAAGGACTCTTGAAATAAAGATTCCGTTTGCAGAGGCACTTGAGCAAATACCTTCTTATGCTAAATTCATGAAAGAAATTTTAAGCCATAAGAAGGATTGGAGAGAAACTGAAAAAGTATTTCTCACTGAAGAATGCAGTGCAGTCATTCTAAAAAGCTTACCAGAAAAGCTTCAAGATCCTGGAAGCTTTCTGATACCATGCACATTGGAAGGCACTTGCACCAAGATAGCTTTATGTGATCTTGGAGCAAGCATCAATCTAATACCTGCATCCACTGTCAGAAAGCTTGGGTTGATTGGAGAAGTCAAACCAACCAGGATATGCCTCCAACTTGCTGATGGCTCCATTAAACACCCATCAGGCATAATAGAGGACATGATTGTCAAGGTTGGGCCCTTTGCCTTTCCAACTGACTTTGTGGTGCTGGAAATGGAGGAGCACAAGAGTGCAACTCTCATTCTAGGAAGGCCTTTCCTAGCAACTGGACGAACTCTCATTGATGTACAAAAGGGGGAAGTAACCTTGAGAGTCAATGAGGAGGAGTTCAAGTTGAATGCTGTAAAAGCTATGCAGCATCCAGACACACAAGAGGACTGCATGGACGTTGACATTATTGATTCTCTGGTAGAAGAGATCAATATGGCTGAAAGCCTAGAATCAGAGCTTCAGGACATCTTCAAAGATGCTCAACCTGATCAAGAAGAACTAGAGGAAGTAAAGGAATTTTCGAAAATTCCTCAGGAAGGGGATAAACCTCCCAAACCTGAACTCAAACCTCTACCACCATCTCTGAAATATGCATTTCTAGGAGAGGGTGACACTTTTCCAGTGATTATAAGCTCTGCTTTAAATTCACAGGAAGAGGAAGCACTGATTAAAGTGCTAAGGACACACAAGACAGCTCTTGGGTGGTCCATAAGTGATCTTAAGGGCATTAGCCCAGCTAGATGCATGCACAAGATCTTGTTGGAGGATAATGCCAAACCAGTGGTTCAACCACAGAGGAGGCTAAATCCTGCCATGAAGGAGGTGGTGCAGAAAGAGGTCACTAAATTACTAGAGGCTGGGATCATTTATCCTATTTCTGATAGCCCCTGGGTGAGCCTTGTCCAAGTTGTTCCCAAAAAGGGAGGCATGACAGTGGTTCATAATGAAAAAAATGAACTGGTTCCCACAAGGACAGTCACAGGGTGGCGCATGTGTATTGACTACAGAAGGCTCAATACAGCCACCAGAAAGGATCATTTTCCTTTACCATTCATAGACCAAATGCTAGAAAGACTAGCTGGCCATGATTATTACTGCTTTTTGGATGGCTATTCAGGCTACAACCAAATTGTAGTAGACCCTCAGGACCAAGAGAAAACAGCATTCACCTGCCCTTCAGGCGTGTTTGCCTATAGGAGAATGCCTTTGGTCTGTGCAATGCACCTGCAACCTTCCAAAGGTGCATGCTCTCTATCTTCTCAGATATGGTAGAGAAATTTCTGGAAGTCTTCATGGATGACTTCTCAGTATATGGAGACTCATTTAGCTCCTGTCTAAACCACCTATCACTTGTCCTGAAAAGATGCCAAGAGACTAACCTGGTTTTAAACTGGGAGAAATGTCACTTTATGGTGACTGAAGGAATTGTCCTTGGGCACAAAATTTCAAGCAGGGGAATAGAGGTGGATAAGGCAAAGGTAGAGGTGATTGAAAAATTACCACCACCTGCCAATGTTAAGGCAATCAGAAGCTTTCTGGGACATGCAGGATTTTACAGAAGGTTTATCAAGGATTTTTCGAAAATTGCCAAACCTCTGAGTAATCTGCTAGCTGCTGACACTCCATTTATCTTTGATAATGAGTGTCTGCAGGCGTTTGAGACCCTGAAAGCTAAGTTGGTCACAGCACCAGTTATCTCTGCACCAGATTGGGCATTACCATTTGAATTAATGTGTGATGCCAGTGATCATGCCATTGGTGCAGTGTTGGGACAGAGGCATAATAAACTTCTGCATGTCATTTATTATGCTAGTCGTGTTCTAAATGTTGCACAGAAAAATTACACAACCACAGAAAAAGAATTACTTGCAGTGGTTTATGCCATTGACAAGTTTAGATCCTACCTAGTAGGATCCAAAGTGATTGTGTACACTGACCATGCTGCTCTTAAATACTTACTCACAAAGCAGGATTCAAAACCCAGGCTTATCAGATGGGTGTTGCTTCTGCAAGAGTTTGATATAGAAATAAGAGACAGAAAAGGGACAGAGAATCAGGTAGCTGACCATCTGTCCAAAATAGAGCCAGTAGTTGGGGCGTCCCTCCCTTCTACTGAGATTTCTGAGACTTTCCCAGATGAGCAATTATTTGCCATTCAGGAAGCTCCATGGTTTGCAGACATTGCAAACTATAAAGCTGTGAGGTTCATACCCAAAGAGTACAGTTACATGCAGAAAAAGAAATTAATTTCAGATGCCAAGTACTACCTTTGGGATGAACCATATCTCTTTAAGAGATGTGCTGACGGAGTGATCCGCAGATGTGTACCCAGAGAAGAAGTACAGAGGATCCTATGGCACTGCCATGGATCACAGTATGGAGGACATTTTGGAAGTGAGCGAACAGCCACTAAAGTCCTCCAATGTGGCTTCTACTGGCCTACTCTCTATAAAGATTCCCGAGAGTTTGTGCGTAACTGTGACAGTTGCCAAAGAGCTGGTAACCTGCCTCATGGATATGCCATGCCTCAACAAGGGATATTAGAGATAGAGCTGTTTGATGTATGGGGAATTGACTTCATGGGGCCATTCCCACCATCATACTCAAACACTTACATTCTGGTGGCAGTGGACTATGTATCTAAGTGGGTAGAAGCAATTGCTACACCCACTAATGATACCAAGACCGTGCTGAAATTCCTCCAGAAAAATATTTTCAGCAGGTTTGGCGTCCCCAGAGTGCTAATCAGTGATGGGGGCACTCATTTCTGCAATAAACAGCTATACTCTGCTATGGTTAGATATGGAATCAGCCATAAAGTGGCAACTCCGTATCATCCACAGACAAATGGGCAAGCAGAAGTCTCTAACAGAGAGCTAAAAAGAATCCTAGAACGGACTGTAATGTCCCGAAGAAAGGATTGGGCAAAGAGCTTGGATGATGCTCTGTGGGCATACAGAACAGCATTCAAGACTCCTATAGGAACCTCTCCATACCAATTGGTGTATGGGAAGGCCTGTCATTTGCCTGTGGAACTGGAACATCAAGCCTACTGGGCAACCAGATTCCTAAACATGGATGCACAGTTAGCTGGTGAGAAAAGACTGCTCCAGCTAAATGAGCTAGAGGAGTTCAGACTCAATGCCTTTGAAAGTGCAAAAATTTATAAGGAAAAGGCAAAGAAGTGGCATGACAAGAGATTGTCAACCAGAGTCTTTGAGCCAGGACAAAAAGTTCTGCTCTTCAACTCTAGGCTCAAACTGTTTCCAGGAAAACTCAAATCCCGTTGGGGGGGTCCATATGTGATTACAGGAGTGTCACCATATGGATATGTTGAGCTTCAGGATATTGATTCTGATAAGAAGTTCATTGTTAATGGACAGAGAATCAAACATTATCTTGAAGGAAACTTTGAGCAGGAGTGCTCAAAATTGAGACTTGAGTGATTCTCAGTGGAAGTCCAGCTAAAGACAGTAAAGAAGCGCTTACTGGGAGGCAACCCAGTCATTAGTAGGTTATATGATTTGTTCTTACAGAGGCAAATATCAAAAATGAAGGAATTCACAGAGTTACAGAAGGATTCAGCTCAAAAAGCAGAGAAAATGAGCTTACTGGCGAAAAAACGCCAGTAAGGTGCATTTTGGGCGTTAAACGCCAGAATGGGTACCATTCTGGGCGTTTAACGCCAGTAATGGTACCATTTTGGGCGTTAAACGCCGAATGGGTACCATTCTGGGCGTTTAACGCCAGGTGTGCAGCATCACTGGGCGTTCAGAAAAACGCCCAGTGAGGAAGGTTTTCTGGCGTTTAACGCCAGCCAGGGTACCTGGCTGGGCGTCAAACGCCCAAAAAGGGTGCCAAGTGGGCGTTAAACGCCAGAATGGGTACCATTCTGGGCGTTTAACGCCAGAAAGGTGGGGGGGACCACATTTTTGTTTTCAACTCAAATTTTTTCAAACTTTCCTCTTTTTACCCACAATCTTCTACATAAATGCACTTCAACCTTTCATCATTCACTTTCAAATCTTCACAAATCAAAACCATTCTTCAAATCTATTTCAAAATAATCTCAAATCTTCTTCAAAAACTCACCCTTTTCTCAAATTTTTTCAAAATCTTTTCAAATTTCCTTTCAAATCTCTCTTTTGTTTTCGAAATTCTCCTCCCCCCACTCTATAAATGAACGTTCCTCACCCCTCCTTCCTTACACCATTCGAATTTCCTCTCTCTCTCTCTCTCTCTTCTCTTCTTTCTTTTCTTTTTGCTTGAGGACAAGCAAAACCTCTAAGTTTGGTGTGCTTTTCCGTGATCACTAAGCTAAGATCTATCAAGATCATGGCTCCCAAGGGAAAACAAACCAACTCAAGAGGAAAGAAAGAGACTAATCCAAAGAATCTTTGGAATGAAGAGAAGTTCTTAACCAAAGAACATGAAGACCATTATCACAAAATAATGGGTCTGAGGTCAGTGATCCCGGAAGTTAAATTTGATCTGAAAGAAGATGAATATCCGGAGATCCAAGAGCAAATTCGAAACAGAGGTTGGGAAGTTCTGACCAATCCTGAGACAAAGGTTGGAAGGAACATGGTTCAGGAATTCTACTCAAATCTGTGGCTAACAGATAAGCAAAGAATGACTGGAACCGCTTACCATACCCACTGAACCATGGTCAGAGGGAAAGTTATGTACTTCCATCTGGACAAAATAAGAGAAATCTTCAAACTACCTCAACTACAAGATGATCCTGATTCCTTCAATAGGAGGATGGTGAGAGTAGATAAAGGGTTGGATCAAGTTCTAGAGGACATATGCCTCCCTGGGACTAAGTGGATAACCAATTCAAAGGGTGTCCCAAACCAACTCAAGAGGGGAGACCTCAAGCCAATTGCAAGAGGTTGGCTAGACTTTATTGGGCGTTCCATATTGCCCACTAGCAACCGTTCTGAGGTCACCATCAAGAGAGCAGTGATGATTCATTGCATTATGCTTGGAAAAGAAGTGGAGGTTCATCATATGATTGCCTGTGAGATCTACACAATTGCAAATAGGAATTCCACTGTAACCAAATTGGCTTACCCAAGCTTGATCTCCTTGCTCTGTAAAGAGGCTGGGGTGAAGATAGAAGAAGATGAATTCATACCCATTGAACATCCAATCACCAAGAAGTCAATGGAAGGACAAGTGCAAGACAACTCCATCAAGAGGAGGGCACAGGAATTCCTCCCTGAATTCCCAAGAATTGACTACTGGTCCAGCCTAGAAGCATCTATTAACAAGCTGCAAGAGACTATGGAGCAACTGAAGGAAGAACAGTAGAATCAGAACTGCATGCTCTGCAAATTGCTGAAGGAACAAGAGAAGCAGGGGCGTGAACTCCAAGAGTTGAAACGCCAAAAGCTCTCCTCTCAAGCTGAGGGAGCATCCACTTCTCAAAATCAAGGTTGTTGAGTCCTAACTCTGTGAAAACCTCTATCATTAGGAGCCTCTGTTTTTCGTTTTTTTATTTTCCTTTATTTTGTTTTTATTTTTCGTTTTTCTAGTCTCATTCTATATCTATTTTTGAGTCTTGTTTTTTAATTCATAATTAATAAAATTAAAGTTATGCCTTAAAGTTATGAATATCCTATGAATCCATCACCTCTCTTAAAAGAAAAAATGCTTTAATCAAAAAAGAACAAGAAGTACAGGATTTCGAAATTTATCTCTGAAACTAGTTGAATTAGTTTGATGTGGTGACAATACTTTTTGTTTTCTGAATGAATGCTTGAACAGTGCATATGTCTTTTGAATTTGTTGTTTTAAGAATGTTAAATTTGTTGGCTCTTGAAAGAATGATGGAAAAAGAGAACTGTTATTGAGGATCTGAAAAATCATCAAAGTGATTCTTGAAGCAAGAAAAAGCAGTGAATATTCAAAAAAAAAAATTCGAAAAAAAAAGGAAGAAAAAGAAAGAAAAAAAAGAAAAAAAAGAGAAGGAAATAAAGTTGTGATCCAAGGCAACAAGAGTGTGCTTAAGAACCCTGGACACCTCTAATTGGGGACTTTAGCAAAGCTGAGTCACAATCTAAGAAGGTTCACCCAATTATGTGTCTGTGGCATGTATGTATCCGGTGGTAATACTGGAAGACAGAGTGCTTTGGGCCACAGCCAAGACTCATACACTAGCTATGTTCAAGAATCAATATACTTAACTAGGAGAATCAATAACAATATCTGAGTTCTGAGTTCTTATAGATGCCAATCATTCTGAACTTCAAAGGATAGAGTGAGATGCCAAAACTGTTCGGAGGCAAAAAGCTACTAGTCCCGCTCATCTGATTGGAGCTATGTTTCTTTGATATTTCAGAATCTATAGTATATTCTCTTCTTTTTATCCTATTTTGATTTTCAGTTGCTTGGGGACAAGCAACAATTTAAGTTTGGTGTTGTGATGAGCGGATAATTTGTATGCTTTTTGGCATTGTTTTTAGTATGTTTTTGGTAGTTTTAGTTGAGTTTTTATTATATTTTTATTAGTTTTTAGTTAAAATTCACTTTTCTGGACTTTACTATGAGTTTGTGTGTTTTTCTGTGATTTCAGGTATTTTCTGACTGAAATTGAAGGTTCTGAGCAAAAATCTGATCCAGAGACTGAAAAGGACTGCAGATGCTGTTGGATTCTGACCTCCCTGCACTCGAAGCGGATTTTCTGGAGCTACAGAAGCCCAATTGGCGCGCTCTCAACGGCATTGGAAAGTAGACATCCAGGGCTTTCCAGCAATATATAATAGTCCATACTTTGCCCAAGATTTGATGGCCCAAACCTGCGTAGCAATCCGGCCTCAGAAATTCCAGCGTTAAACGCCGGAACTGGCATAAAACTTGGAGTTAAACGCCCAAACTGGCATGAGAACTGGCGTTTAACTCCAGAAAACGTCTCTACACATAAAAGCTTCAATGCTCAGCCCAAGCACACACCAAGTGGGCCCGGAAGTGGATTTTTCTGTCATTTACTCATTTCTGTAAACCTTAGGATACTAGTTTACTACTTATAGGACCTTCTGACTTTGTAATCGGTACCTTATGCAACCTTATGACATTTTACACGTTTTCTTCCACAGTATGAGTCTCTAAACCCCATGGTTGGGGGTGAGGAGCTCTGCTGTGTCTTGATGGATTAATGCAATTACTACTGTTTCTTATTCAATCACACTTGCTTCCATTCCAAGATAATACTTGTTCTCAAACCGGATGAATGTGATGATCCGTGACAATCATCATCATTCTCAACTATGAACATGTGCCTGACAACCACCTCTGTTCTATCTTAGATTGAGTAGTTATCTCTTGGGTTCTTTAATCGGAATCTTCGTGGTATAGGCAGGACCTGATGGCAGCATTCAAGAGAATCCGGAAGGTCTAAACCTTGTCTGTGGTATTCTGAGTAGGATTCAATGATTGAATGACTGTGACGTGCTTCAAACCTGTAATCTACTGGGCGTTAGTGACAGACGCAAAAGAGTGATTCTATTCCGGTAGAGGAGGGAACCAAACCGGTGATTGGCAGCACTGTGACAGAGTGCGTGCATTAGCTTTCACTGCGCGGATGGGAGGTAGCTGCTGACAACAGTGAAACCCTATACGAGCTTGCCATGGAAGGAGACTTGCGTGTTTGATGAAGAAGACAGTAAGAAAGCAGAGATTCAGAAGATGGAGCATCTCCAAACCTCAACCTATTCTCCATTACTGCAGTACACGTAACCATTACATGTTCTTTTGCTTTTTACAATCAATCCTGATAATTTCTGATATCCTGACTAAGATTTACAAGATAACCATAGCTTGCTTCAAGCCGACAATCTCCGTGGGATCGACCCTTGCTCACGCAAGGTATTACTTGGACGACCCAGTGCACTTGCTGGTTAGTTGTGCGGGATTGCAAAAAGTGTTATTGCAATTTCGTGCACCAGTTCCCCACTTTCTGGCATTCATGGCAGTGCTTCACCAGTTCCTTTGCATCTTTGAAGATAGTGGGCCAATAAAAACCACACTGCAACACTTTGGCTGCTGTTCTTTCTCCTGCAAAATGTCCTCCATAAGTGGAGCCATGGCAATCTCATAAGACTTCCCTTCCTTCTTCCTCTGATATGCATCTTCTGAGTATGGCATCCGAACATTTTTTGAACAAGTATGGTTCGTCCCAGATGAAGTATTTGGCATCATTTACCAATTTCTTCCTTTGATGTTTGTTAAATTCCAACGGCAAACTCCCAGTGGCCTTGAAGTTTGCTATGTCTACAAACCAGGGTGCTTTGTGAATTACCATGAGTTGTTCATCAGGAAAGCACTCATTTATATGTGTGCTTTGTGTGCTTCCTTCTTCACATGGTATCCTTGATAAATGGTCCGCCACCTTGTTCTCTACACCCTTCTTGTCTTTGATTTCAATGTCAAATTCCTGCAACAGAAGAACCCATCTAATAAGTCTTGGTTTGGATTCTTGTTTAGCAAGTAAGTATTTTAAAGCTGAATGATCAGTGAAGACAATGACTTTAGATCCAATGAGATAGGATCTAAATTTGTCAAATGCAAAGACTATTGCCAAGAGTTCTTTTTCAGTGGTTGTGTAATTCCTTTGGTTATCATTCAAGACCTTACTGGCATAATAAATCACATGTACCAAATTGTCTTTCCTTTGTCCTAACACTGCCCCAATAGCAAGGTCTGATGCATCACACATCAGTTCAAAAGGTAGGTTCCAATCAGGTGGGGCAATGATAGGTGCCGAGGAAAGTTTTTGCTTCAAAAGTTCATAGGCTAGCATGCAATTTTTATCAAATACAAAGGGTGTATCAGAGACAAGTAAGTTACTCAAAGGTTTGGCTATTTTAGAAAAGTCTCTAATAAACCTTCTGTAAAAGCCAGCGTGTCCCAAAAAACTCCTAACTGCCTTGACATTACTTGGTGGAGGTAGTTTTTCAATGAGTTCCACCTTAGCTCTGTCCACCTCAATGCCTCTATTGGAGACTTTGTGGCCAAGGACTATTCCTTCTGTGACCATGAAATGACACTTTTCCCAGTTTAATACTAGGTTGGTCTCTTGGCATCTCTTAAGCACCAAGGCGAGGTGGTGTAGGCAGCTAGGAAAAGAATTTCCAAACACAGAAAAATCATCCATGAAAACTTCAATAAACTTTTCGATCATGTCCGAAAAGATGGACAGCATGCACCTTTGGAAAGTGGCAGGTGCATTGCACAATCCAAAGGGCATGCGTCTATAAGCAAAAACTCCATATGGACAAACAAATGATGTTTTCTCTTGATCTCTTGGATCAACTACTATCTGATTATAGCCTGAGTATCCATCCAGAAAGCAATAGTAAGCATGTCCTGCAAGCCTTTCAAGCATATGATCCATGAATGGGAGTGGGAAATGATCTTTTCTGGTGGCTTCATTGAGCTTCCTGTAGTCTATGCACATCCTCCACCCAGTGATAGTTCTTATGGGTATGAGTTCGTTCCTCTCATTTGGTACCACAGTTATGCCACCTTTCTTGGGAACTACATGGATGGGACTAACCCATGGGCTATCCGAAATGGGGTAGATTACCCCTGCCTGCCATAACTTCATGACCTCCTTTTGTACCACTTCTTTCATGACGGGATTCAATCTTCTCTGAGCTTGAATGGAGGGTCTAGCATCCTCTTCTAACAAGATTTTATGCATGCATATGGATGAACTAATCCCCTTCAAATCAGCTAGGGTCCATCCAATGGCATCTTGATGAGTTTGTAGCACCTTGATCAATTCTTCTTCCTGTTCTTGGCTCAGGGCAAAGCTAATGATAACAGGATGGCTCCCATCACTACCCAAGTATGCATACTTGAGATTAGGGGGTAATGCTTTGAGCTCAGGTTTTGGTGCTTCCTTCTCTTCTTTCACTCTCTCTGGCATGCTTGGCATGGTTGTTTCAGCAGCCTTGATGTCACTAACTTCAATATCCTTGGTGAACTCCTCCTCTGCCACTTCCTTTGTTGTTTCCTCAAAGGTTTCTTGTACTGCAATGTCCACTACATCCACCCTCATGCATTCCTTTAGTGATTCTGATGGATAGCTCATTGCCTTGAATACATTAAACACCAACTGCTCATCATGTAGTCTAAGAGTTAGTTCACCCTTTTGGACATCTATGATGGCTCCAGCAGTAGCCAGGAAGGGTCTTCCCAGGATTATCGAAGCCTTGGCTTCTTCTTCCATATCTAACACCACAAAATCGGCAGGAAATATAAAATCTCCCACATTCACCAACAAATCCTCAACTATCCCATGAGGGAATTTAAAAGTTCGATCTGCCAATTGGAGGGCCATTCTTGTTGGTTTGGCTTCCTCAATCTTCATTCTTCTCATCATTGTTAGAGACATCAAATTGATACTGGCCCCTAAGTCACACAAGGCCTTTTCCACCATGACTTCTCCTATGATGCAGGGGATTTGGAAACTACCTGGATCCTTCAATTTCTGAGGCAATTTGTGTTGAATGATGGCACTGCATTCTTCAGTCAACAACACAGTTTCTTCATTTCTCCAGCTTCTCTTCTTGGTCATTAATTCCTTTAAGAATTTTGCATAGAGTGGCATTTGCTCTATTGCCTCAGCAAACGGAATATTGATTTGAAGCTTCTTGAAAATCTCCAAGAATCTGGAGAATTGGCCATCCTTTTCACTTTTCATTAAACGTTGAGGATATGGTGCCTTGGGTGTATAAGGCTTCAGGACCTCTTTTTCTTTTTCTTTTGTTGCAGACGGTGTAAAAGATTGTTCCTGTTCCTTGTCTCTCACATTTTCCTTTGCTTCATCCTCTGTGGTTTCCTTTGAGATCTCCTTTAGCTTCTTTCCACTTCTGAGGGTTATGGCCTTACATTCTTCCCTTGCAATAGCCTTGGCAGCATGAGAAACGCTTTGCCCAGGGTTTTGCTTAGACAAATACACAATTTGATTTTCTAGCTTCTGGATGGCAGCTCCTTGGTTTTGCAAGTTAGAATTGACTTCTTCCTTAAAAGCTTTCAATTCAGTTATGTCTTGACTCATGGTTGCAAGCATTCCTTCTATCCTGTTTAATTGATCTTGAAATTGTTGGTTCGGATTGGATTGGGCAGGTTGATTATTTTGGCCATGATATGGTGGTTGGGAGTAAGTGTTTTGTGTGGCTTGGTATGATCTTTGGTTGGAGTTTTGGTATGTGGAATTGTTATGTTGGTTGTGGTTGTAAGGTTTGTGGTTTTGTGGTTGGGTTTGCTGGTTTCCCCACCCAAAGTTTGGGTGGTTTTTCCATCCTGGGTTGTAAGTGTTGGAATGTGGATCATATGATTGCTTTTGTTGGTTTCCCACATAGTTGGCCTCTTCCCAATCACCTCCTTCAATGCTTACTTCCTCTTGATCTTGTGTGTGTATTGCAGCCACTTGCTTTGTGTCTAATTTCCTGGTGAGCTCTGCTAGTTGCTTGGCAAACACCTTGTTTTGGGCTAAAATTATATCAACATGGTTCAGCTCCATGACTCCCTTAGTGTTGTGCCTCTCTGAAGCATAGTAGTACTCATTCTCAGCCACTGTCTCAATCACTTCAATGGCTTCTTCCACAGTCTTTTTCCTGTTCAATGAACCTCCTGATGAATGGTCTACAGCCTTCCTTGATTCATAAGAAAGTCCATCATAGAAAATATGCAATTGCACCCAGTCATGGAACATGTCTGGTGGGCATTTCCTTGTCAATTCTTTGAACCTCTCCCATGCCTCGTAGAGCGTCTCACCATCTTGTTGTCTAAAAGTCTGAACCTCAGATCGAAGCCTATTGACCTTTTGTGGGGGGTAGAAACGTGCCAGAAACTTGCTCTCCACCTCATCCCAGGTTGTTAGGCTTCCCCTTGGGAATGATTCCAGCCACTTAGCTGCCTTGTCCCTAAGTGAAAATGGGAACAAGAGCAGTTTATAGGCATCTTCCTGGACTCTATTGGACTTCACAGTGTCGCAAATTCTCAGGAATTTTGTGAGATGTTGGTTTGGGTCTTCATTAGCACTCCCACCAAATGAACAATGATCCTCTACCAATGATATTAGCTGTGGGTTGAGTTCAAAATTGTTGGCCTGAATGGGTGGTTTCTGGATGCTGCTACCACAATTCCCAGAGGTGGGTTTATGTATGAACCAAGAACCCTCCTCTCAGGAATGGCATTGTTTCCATCAGCCCTCTCATGGTTGTGAACTTCTCTATCCATGTTGAGATCTAGAGCTTCCTCAAAATTGTCCTCAGATTCTCCTTCAGATTCTTCTTCTCTCAGTACTCTCTTCCCTCTTGCTTCCCTTCTCAGTCTATGAAGGGTCCTCTCTGGTTCGGTATATGGAGGAGTTGATGTCTCTCCTCTCCTACCTGTCATACAAGAACACAGCACAGACAGCAAAAAATTGAAATACTCTTGGTTAATGGAAGAGTATGGTTAGAGCAGTTGAGGAATTAATTCAAATAGTTAGTGGGTCTGTGAGTTAGTCGCTTGAATTGAAAGGCATAAGAAAGAAAAAGCAAATAACAGAGTGCAGAAATTAAAATTCAACAAGTAACTTGAACTAAATTAACAAAACAAGAAAAATGCTCAATCTAGTTAACTTCCAATTTGAGAATTGTCAATCGAAAACCAATCCCCGGCAACGGCGCCATAAACTTGATGTGCATAAACTTGATATGCTACGATTAAGGAAATTGCACGATCGGCAAAATTCCTTCCGGCAAGTGCACCGGTTATCGTCAAGTAAAAACTCACAATAGAGTGAGGTCGAATCCCACAAGGATTGGTTGAGTGAGCAATTCGGATTAGAAGTGTGTTCTAGTTGAGTGGAATCAAGATTTAGATGAGAATTGCAGAATGGAAAATTGGCAGGAAACGTAAATGGCAAGAAATTTAAATTGCGGAATCTAAATTGCTGAAATTAAAAAGGGATGGGGGTGATTGCATGAATTAAATTTCAGAATGTAAAGAGAAAGTGTAGATCAGAAATGGGGAGTTCATTGGGTGTTAGGAGATATTGAGATCTCCGAATCAAACAACTTTTATCCCTTCCTCAACCAATGCATTCATTGAATTTTGCTTGGCAATCTTATATGATTGGATCCCAATCCCTTGGCTCACCAATTCTCTCTAAAAACAAACAAATTCCCAATCCCTTGGTTTAAATGTTCATAAGAAGAGATGATGCTCGATCACTGATTATACCACACAGTTTCATGAACCACAATTTGATAGGATTACATGTCACAATATCCATCCAAACCCCAATCCAATTCACTGTGAGAAAGCTTCTCTAGCATGAATCCTCCATTCCTTTCCCAAGGTTCCGAAGGATTCCAATTATGGGTAGTTTCTTTCCCAAGATAACTACCCAATGGAATTAGATCGAGAAGCTTTCTAACAAAATTCAAGAGAAAAGATTGAAGAAGAAGATAAAACTATTATTGATTCATTGAATTACAATAGAGCTCCCTAACCCAATGAAACGGGTTTAGTGAGTCATAGCTCTGAATTCAATTACAAAAAGATGAAAAATTCTCAAGTGTCCAAAAGTGCTAACTAACTTCAATTCTATCCTATTTATACACTTTCTAAATTGAGCTTCTGTTGTGTTTCTTGGGCTTTGAGGCTTTTCCTTGATTTCCTTTTGCTTTGGGTTTATGGTCCATAATCCTGATGAGGCTGTGATCCAATTCTGTAACATTCATTGAGCAAATTTAGTGATAAACAAGTAATGATACGAGACTCAACAAATTGAAGTTCCAGACTCATCAATTCTTCAGGCCCAATCTCATAAACCATGATATTCAATTGGGTTTCATACCATAATACGTTTAAGTTAATGTTTGTGCTCAAATGCTAACTTAAACTTCAATATACTTGGCCCAGAAACCCTTTCAAAAAGTGGCGTTTAAGTTGAAGTTTAAGTTTCAGTTTAAGGTTAAACTGAAACTTAAACGTGGAAATGGAAGAAAGCAACTATGGAGTGTGGTATGGTCAAACACGTTTAAGCTTTAGTTTAAGGTTAAACTAAAGCTTAAACGTGGAATTGAAGAAAGCAACCCTGGAGGCAATTTGTGGTCGAACACGTTTAAGCTCCAGTTTAAGGTTAAACTGGAGCTTAAACGTGGGAATGAAGAAAGGAGCCCAGGAGTGTGAATGTCGAACACGTTTAAGCTCCAGTTTAACCTTAAACTGGAGCTTAAACGTGGAAATGGCTTCCTGGTGCATAATGTGGGTCAAACACGTTTAACCTCCAGTTTAAGGTTAAACTGGAGGTTAAACGTGGAAATGCTCCCTTGGTGCTATTCTCCTTCTGGCGTTTAACTTCCAGTTTAAGGTTAAACTGGAGGTTAAACGCCAGTTTCAGCATTTCTCAACTTCCATGATTCTGGCGTTTAACTTCCAGTTTAACCTTAAACTGGAGGTTAAACGCCAATTTCAGCTTTGGTGCATTTCTCATTCTGGCGTTTAACTTCCAGTTTAAGGTTAAACTGGAGGTTAAACGCCACTTTCAGCATTATATGGCTTGGCAGTTTAAGTTCCAGTTTATGCTTAAACTGGAACTTAAACTCCACATGTGATCTTCAAGCTTCCTTTATTGATTTTGTTGCTTCTTTGCCTAGCCTCTTCTTCCCTGAAATCATCCAAACAATTGCATCAAAGTCTTGCAAAATTTCATGAGGAATCTTCCATTCATAGCATTCAAGTAATATAACTAAAAACTCATGGAATTTGCATCAAAATTATACTGCTTGGATGATTCATTACTTTGTTGTTCATTTAACCATTCTTGGTTACTTTAAGCTCAAGAAAATGCATAAAACAACTAAAACTAACAGAAAAATGCTAGTGAGAAACTAGCCTAAGATGCCTTGGCATCACAACCCCACATACTTGAGCGCATAGAGCGGATATACATCCGGTGAGGGTTCACGCTCAATTACATGTCTCCACCTGTGATCATCTTCTCTTGCAAGTTTGTGAAATCTCTTAATGCTTCAATTCAATTGTGGGTTTTCTTTGACTATTATTGCGCTTGTATGTAGATCCTTAGAGATTGATTCATTTTGACTAAGTCATTGCATCCATATAGATAGATTGCGTTTAGATAGAATTCACTTAGCTAGTTTTCATTGAATAAACATTAATACCCTTTGTTTCTTTCTCGATTTCAGCATGAGGACATGCTTAGTTTAAGTGTGGGGAGGTTTGATAAACCCCGATTTTGTGATTTATCTTGTGAATATTGTGGATAGCTTGATTTTTGGATTGCTTGTTAGCTTTGCTAGTTTTTAGGATTTTTTTTATTATTTCTTTTTAACTTTTGTTTTTACTTTCCCTTGCTACTATGAATTCTCACTTTGGTTATGAGTGTGATTACAACTATGTTGTAGGGAATGAGAACTTCAATAAAGATGTGTATCAAGAATGGGACAATCAAAGGTGGGAGGAGCCATATGCATATGATCAATCCTCTTGGCAACAACCTCCACCAATGTGCTATGAAGAAGGGCCATTCTATGATGCATACCAACCCAATGGCTATGGTGAATCTCCTTGCGACTTTCAAGAACCACCACCATATGCCTATGAGTCATATCCTCAACATGAACCTCAACCACACTCACAAGTCTATTTTCACCAAACACCTCTAAATGACCATGATCCTTACCCATCATACCAACCACCTTTTGAACCACATGAGCCATACATGGAACCACAATTCCAAGATTACTACTCCCAAGAACTACCTCAATATACACCACCATACCCTTACCAAGAAGAACCACCATCCTATTATGAACCCCTTCTCCAAGACAATGAATCCTCTTATTCACCCCAATATCCAATGGATGCCATCCTTGATGTTCTTGCTCAAGGACAAGAAGAGATGAAAAGGGATGTGCAAAATTTCATGGCCGCCCTAAATGCGGTAACAAATCAATTAGCCTCTCAATATTCGAGCACTCAAGGAACTCCCATGGCTACATGTGGAGAATCTAATGAAGAACATAGCATGAAGGAGAGACTGGAAACTCCGGTGGATAGGGAGGAATGTAATTTTGTGTTAGAACAATTGGAGAAGCCTATGATCATCGAAGACAAGGAAGAAGTGGTTGAAGACTTAGAAGATGCGGAACCTCCATGGGAACCTTGAGTTGAAGAAAATTTCTCCAAGAAGATTGAGTTTGATGTTGCGGAGGACCGTGCACAACTTCCAAAACAAATTTTGAATGAAGACTTGGAGAGAATGAAGCAAGAATCGAGTTCCCTTGGTGATGAAGACCATGCATCCAATCTTTTTGGTGAAGAATCCTTTGAATTTGAAGAACCTTCTCCCAATGAATTTGAAAGTGATGTGAAGGTAGATTTCTCTCATCCTCCAATTTATGACTTGAATGATGGAGAAGAGTTAGATGAAGTTGATGAACAATGGATTGAGAATGAAGAAGTTTATGAAGACGTGGAGATTCACAAGGAAGCACACAAGGGAGTAGAGCTTACAAGGACATTGAAAATACCTCTCCCCAAGCCACCACCATCCATTCTTTCATTCAAGTGAGTAAATTCCTTATACTTAGGCCTCATTATTCCCCTTGAATATGGTTTGATTGAAATGGATGGTCAACTTAGACATATTTGTGGCTTTAAGAGTAAAAGGGAGATGGTTAGTGGTTGGAAATATACATCAAGGTTCATTATGGTTGATGCTTCAAACATGAGATATAAAGGTTGGAGTAGTGCTCGACTAGAGGGGTCTAGAAGGGTAGTTTGGTGCCTCCATGAGAATTCATCTCTCTTGCCACCCGGAGGAAATCACCATGATCAACTCAAGGACGGGTGTGAAAATAAGGTGTGGGATCCCGGATTACAAGAGGAGGATCAACTTTGGGAGCCCATGGTTTGTGAAGAACTCCATCAAAGCTTGGAGTTATTAACTTTGAATGATGAAGCACAATGGAAGTCCAAGCATTGGTGGATGTTCAAGGATGGATTTAAGTACAAGCCACCTTGATGGATAGCTTCCCATAAGTCCAACTTAAGGACAATAAACAAAAGTGCTAGGTAGGAGACACCCCACCATGGTAACATCTTTCCCTTTTTCTCTTTTGTATATATGTAAATTAGTTTGAATTCATGTTTTGATTAGTTCGTTTAGTTATTTGGGAGTCTAGTAGGTTAAATAAGGTTTTATGATGTTTTGGTAGTTGTTTGGAGGTTTGGAATGCTTGGAATGGTATAAAAACATAGAAAAATTTTGAAAAATAGAGCACCATCCACGCGCACGCGCACTCCACGCGTACGCGTGCCCAAGTATTTTCGGCCATCCACGCGCACGCGTCATGTACACGTACGCGTGGATTGAATTTTTCCACTTTCCATACATTCACCCGAGAGTTGTGCCTGAAGTGCGCCAACTTTGTGCCCCAAGGCACGCGCACGCGCACCTTGCGCATACACGCCGACTCTCTGCTTCGCCATGCACGCGTACGCGTCAGCCGCGCATACGCGTCGCTGCCATTTCATCAATCCACGCTTACGCGCACATGACGCGCACGCGTGAATTGCCCTGTTCCACCCATCTTCTTTTTCTTCTCTTCTTTCCATTTCTTTCTCTCTCTTCTTCCCTTCTCTCACTCATCATCCAACACTACCAAACACTATCCATAACCACTTCTTTTAATTAGTTGGTTAATTATTTAATTAGTACATTTTCATTTTGTTTTCTATTTTTCATTATAAGTGTTGGATTACTGATTTTGTTCTTGCTGCCTATTATTAACTGAATGCTATCTTAGCATAATTATTGTTAATTCTTATTGTTGGATTTAATTGTTGAGGTTATATGTTGTTACTTGATTTTGGGTTCTTAATGCTTAATGTTTTTTAACACCAAGTACATGTCACATTGCCTTTAAGCTTCTAAACTCTTTTGAATTGAATGTTTTGACCACCATGCATTCATCATCCATTGTTAGGCAATTGTATATTATCATTGCATTTTTTTTAGGTGATACTTGTTTATGATTTACCCATACTCATATCACCTATTTCATGCATTGAAATTGTGCGGTTGAGAAATTGGACCGGAAGCTTACCTAGTGACATATTTTTTAGCTTTTCAAGCTTTGTAGATCATGCTTGCTATGTGATTGATTTTTGACTTCTATATCCTTTTTCCTTAAGTTCCATAGCATCCATGTGTTTCACCTCTATGTCACTTAGGTGTTGCAACAACTTCAATATGTGTCGTTGATTGATTTGTGAGCTCTCTATACCATTTTGTTCATCAAATTTACTTACACATCAATCAATGTCCATGCATTATCCAATTTTACAATTGCTTGATTTTTGCTTGAATGCTTTTATGCCTCTTCACTACTTGTTTGGTTGACTTAACCTACAAGTCTTTTGAAGTATTTCAAGCACACTAGAATGAGAAAAGTACATACTTCTTTTGTACAATTGTGACATGACTTTCAAATACTAGGGTATGAGTTCTAAACTGCATACAAGTTAGGACCCACACTCCTATTTTTCATCAATGTCACACTAATCCATTCACTTCATTCTAGTAATTTACCTCGTTTCAACAATTTATGCTTCCTTGCTTGCACATTCACTTTTCTTACTATCCTGTTTTTTATTGTTCAGGATGAATCATCACAAGCAAAAATGGAAGCGGGAGAAGAACACGCAGCAACCGGTTGACCTACCAGCTGAAGGTAGCAACTAGAAAAGTCGCCGTACCCCCTTGCTCATCATTGGATGCACCGAGGACGGTGTAAATTTTTTAAGTGTGGGGAGGTCGTCCGACCACTCGGCATTTTTGGGTAACAAGTTTCTAATCCCAACACTTTTGCATTTCATTTTAGGATTTTTAGTTGCATTTTCTTTTTTTGCATATGTATATATTAAACTTAGTCAAAATAATGAAAATTTTCAAGAACTTTATCTATAGGGCACCCCAATTGATTGAAAAAAAATTTTAGAACTTGCTTGAATTATATATTTTGTGGATTATATTTTTGAGCTAAGAACACAAGCATGTGAGATTTGAGCCTAATTGTGTGGTTACATCATATAGCCACTTATTTTCATTCTTGTGTGCATTATTCTCTTTCTATGATTGTAATGTTTGATTTGTTTGATTCTATATGTCCATTATTTTGTGTATACATACATTTATATGATTGAGGCCATTGTTCAAATAGCTCAATTACCCAAATTATCTATAGGCCATTGTACAATAAGATAGAACCCAAATAAAGCTCCAACACCAACATAAAAATGAATGAAAATGAAAAAGAAAGAAGAAGAAACCATAAATAATTAAGCTAAAAGAAAATTTAGAAGAAAGAAAAATAATTAAATGCAGTAATTAAAAGATGAATAAAAGAAAGAATGGAGGGGAGGAAGAAAAGAAACCTGATGTAGAAGATGAAAAAGGGAAGAAGAAAGTAATAGATACAAAGAAAGAATAAGGAAGAAGAAAGAAAGAGGAAATAAGAAATAATTTGGATTGAAAAAAATTAGGATTGGAGGGGTGGATGATGTGAAATCAGGCACTGATTAGGTTGGGCGGCGCACGCGACGCACGCATATCGAACGCGTACGCGTGAGTGGCCATGAAATGAAATTGATGCGTACGCGTCAAGGACACGTACGCGTGGATGGTTGTGTGCCTCTAGCACAGTTCCAGTGCCAGACCACCACAACTTTCTGTTCAAATACGCATTTACGCCTATTTCCATGGTCACGCGTCTGCGTCCTGGACGTGTACGCGTGATCGTCATGCATGCACGTGAACCTGCTTGTGCGTAAATCATGGTTATAGCATCCCTTCCGCAGAACTTTCTGTGCAATCCAATATATTGCGAATACACATATGACGCGTGCGCGTCTAGGACGCTTGCGCGTCGAATGCACTTTTTTTTCTTTTTTTTTTTTTATGCAGAATGCAGGTGATGATGCAGAATGTATGAATCAATGAACACTAATAAAAATAAAACAAAAGAAAACTAAGGATAAAAAATGAAAAGGAACGATCATACCATGGTGGGTTGTCTCCCACCTAGCACTTTTATTTACTGTCCTTAAGTTTGACATTTGGTAAGCTCCTTGTCATGGCGGCTTATGCTTGAACTCTTCCAGGAATCCCCAAGAGTGTTGACTGTTGGAATGAATTCCGGTATCCCAAACCTTACTTTTACACCCGTCTTCTTGTTGATCATCATTTTTTAGTATATTTTTATTAGTTTTTATGCAAAAATCACATTTCTGGACTTTACTACGAGTTTGTGTGTTTTTCTGTGATATCAAGTATTTTCTGGCTGAAATTGAGTGACCTGAGCAAAAATCTAATTCAGAGGCTGAAAAAGGACTCCAGATGCTGTTGGATTCTGACCCTCCTGCACGCAAAATAGATTTTCTAGAGCTACATAGGCCCAATTGGCGCGCTCTCAATTGAGTTGAAAAGTAGACATCTTGGGCTTTCCAGCAATGTATAATAGTTCATACTTTGCCCGAGATTTGATAGCGTAAAGTTGCGTTTAAATGCCAGCTTTTTATCCTTTTCTGGCGTTAAACGCCAGAACTGGCATAAAAGTTGTAGTTAAACGCCCAAACTAGCACCAAAGCTGGCGTTTAACTCCAGGAATAGCCTATGCACGTGAAAGCTTCAATGCTCAGCCCAAACACACACCAAGTGGGCCCCGAAAGTGGATTTCTGCACCATATATCTTAGTTTACTCATTTTCTGTAAACCTAGGTTACTTGTTTAGTATAAAAACTACTTTTAGAGTTTTATTTTGGACCTCATGACATTTTACATCTGAATGTGTATCTTCTACGGCATGAGTCTCTAAACCCCATGGTTGGGGGTGAGGAGCTCTGCTGTGTCTCGATGGATTAATGCAATTATTTCTGTTTTCAATTCAATCACGCTTGTTTCTATTCTATGATATTCATTCGCATTTCAACATGATGAATGTGATGATCCGTGACACTTATCACCATTCTCAACTTATGAACATGTTCCTGACAACCACTTCTGTTCTACCTTAGATTGAGTGTGTATCTCTTGGGTTCCTGGTTCACGAGTTTGATTGCCTCTCCTGACAACATAGTGTTCAAATCCGTGAAACCAGAGTCTTCGTGGTATAAGCTAGAATCAATTGGCAGCACTCTTGAGATCCGGAAAGTCTAAACCTTGTCTGTGGTATTTCGAGTAGGATCTGGGAAGGGGTGACTGTGACGATCTTCAAACTCACAAATGTTGGGCGCAGTGACAGTGTGCAAAAGGATCAATGGATCCTATTCCAGCACGAGTGAGAATTGACAGATGATTAGCCCTACGGAACCCGTAGTTGGACCATTTTCACTGAGAGGACGGATGGTAGCCATTGACAACGGTGACCCACCAACATACAGCTTGCCATGGAAGGAGCCTTGCGTGCGTGAAGAAGACAACAGTAGGAAAGCATAAATTCAGAAGACATAGCATCTCCAAAACCTCAACCTGTTCTCCATTACTGCATAACAAGTATTATTCATTTCATGTCCCTTTACTTTTTACAAACAAAACTCTTTTCATTATTAATCTCCTGACTAAGGTTTACAAGATAACTGTAGATTGACCCTTACTCACGTAAGGTATTACTTGGACGACCCAGTGCACTTGGTGGTTATTGGCACCGGAGTTGTGAAAAGTGTGAATCACAATTCCGTGCACCAGCGAGCAATCTAAATTATCACCGAAGCTGTCAAAGAATTTCCTACACCCATTCAATCGAGCTCTACACCAACCTTTGTATTTCAACTTGGAGCATGCAACCATATCGAACCTTGCCTGACAACTCCTACCACTAACCATCTCCCTCTTACTGTTAATGCTACAAAGAGCTCTAAGTTGACCATCTGTCTCAAGTAAACCATATTCAAGTGGAATGAAAAAGCTAAGGTATACGAATTTTACCCACTTGAATGTTGTGAAGGATGATGGCGACTTTGGGGGAGGGGTCTCGTCCGACGACTCAGCCTTTTTGGGTAACAAGTTTCTAATCCCAATACTTTTGTATTTCATTTTAGGATTTTTAGTTGCATTTTCTTGTTTTGCATATGTATATTTTAAACTTAGACAAAATAATGAAATTTTTCAAGAATTTTATCTATAGGGCACCCCAATTGATTGAAAAAAAAAATTAGAACTTGCTTGAATTATATATTTTGTGGATCATGTTTTTGAGCTAAGAACACAAGCATGTGAGATTTGAGCCTAATTGTGTGGTTACATCATATAGCCACTTATTTTCATTCTTGTGTGCATTATTCTCTTTCTATGATTATAATCTTTGATTTGTTTGATTCTATATGTTCACTATTTTGTGTATACATGCATTTATATGATTGAGGCCATTGTTCAAATAGCTCACTTACCCAAATAAGCCTACCTTTTATCTTCCATTGATAACCAATTTAAGCCTATGCTTAACCCATTTGTTCTTAATTGTAGCATATTACAAGCCTAAGTGAAAAACAATAAATGTCCTTAATTTGGATCTTTGATTAGCTTAGGCTAGTGAGAGTGTTCATTATTTGATTTTGGGAAAGTTGGGAACATTGGGTAGAGATAAAAGTGTGTTTTTGTATTTGTGTTGAGAATCTTGGGTGGGAACATACTTATGTATTAATCATGTGTAAACTATATGCATTAATGTTCTTGTATATATTTTAGTTAAAAAAAGGCACGAAACTACCCTCGTAGACCCCTCTAGTCGAGCACTACCAACCATTAATTTGATACAAGAATCGTGTTGGTTAGGAATTTCACATAAAATAATTCCGTTGGTATTATAGTTCCCAACCGACAAATAACTCTCGCACCAAATTAAATTTTTGGTTTTGTCACAATTAACAAACTCCAAATAAGAATTAACCGGAGTATTTGGACTCCGGGTCGTCTCACAAGGAATTGCAATGAAATGTATGATTATTGGCTATGAGGGGTATAGGGGGTTTTGATTGATAAGAGGGCAAGAAATTAAATGACAAGAAAAGTAAATCAAGCAAGCAATTAAAGAAAGCAAGTGATAAAGAGAGACATTCATGGCAAGGGTTGAGATCATAGGCTTTCTATCCTAGTCATACAATGATTAATTCATCTTATTTAGTTAACTCCAATCAAACGGAAGAAGGTATCATGTCATCTTCACATGGGGAGAATGTCAAACAAGATTAATCAATCATATCATAATAATAAACAAGAATTTATCTTATTACGTCATCTCCAACATTGGAAGAAGGTATCATATTATCTTCCACGAGAGAAAGTCTAATAAGACTAGCTAATCTCAATCCAAAAGTTCTAATCAACTTACTAATTAAATTAGCAAAAGATTAGCGTCAATGGAAATAATATTAGCTAACAACTCTAAATCACCAACATGAGTTGGATTTTCATGACTCAAGATTGCCTAATTACTCTTTCCAAACCAAGAATGCTCAAAATCTACTCTAACATCCTTCCAAGCATTTTGTCAAATACTTGGAAGGCATACATGGAAAGCATGGTAAATTGCAAGAAATGGTAAAATCTACTAATTAAAAATTGCAAGAAAAGAAAATTCACAACTCAAATCAACAATTAAAAGAAACATCAAACATTAAATTGCATTGAAAATAAATCAAATCCAACAAGAGCATCCATGAACATAAAAGAGAAATTAACATTACAAATCATGAGAATGAAAAGGTAGAAGCAAGAAATCATAAAAGAAATGAGATGGAAACAAGAAATTGGATCTAGATCTATGAGAGATTAACCTAAACTTAACCTAATTCTAGAGAGAAGAGGGAGCTTTTCTCTCTAGAAACTAACCTACATGATGCTAATGCTACAAACAATTGCTCCCCCTTTGTCCAAGCTTAAATTCTGCATGAAATAGCATTATAAATGAGTTGGGTTGGGCCCAAAGTGCTTCAGAAATCGCTGGGGGCGATTTTACTTTAGTGGGCCACGAGCAGCATCGGCGCGCCTGCGTGCATGGCGCGTGCGCGCCCCTGAACACGAAGCAACATATGGCAAAATTTATATCATTTCGAAGCCCCAGATGTTAGCTTTCTAACGCAACTAGAACCGCCTCATTTGGATCTCTGTAGCTCAAGTTATGTTTGATTGAGTGCGAAGAGGTCGGACTTGACAGCTTTACGGTTCCTTCATTTCTTCATGAATTCTCCCACTTTGCATGATTTTCTCCTCACTTCTTCCATCCAATACTTGCCCTATGAATCTGAAATCAGTCAACAAATACATCAAGACATCGAATGGAATTAAAGTGAATTGAATTTAGCTATTTTAAGGCCTAAAAAGCATGTTTTCACATTTAAGCACAATTCAAAGGAGAATCACAAAACCATGCTATTTCATTGAATAAATGTGAGAAAAGGTGATAAAATCTCCCAAATTAAGCACAAAATAAACTACAAGATTGGGGTTTATCAAATCTCCCCACACTTAAACTAAGCATGTCCTCAAGCTAAAATCAAGAAAGAAGCAAAGGGACATCAACATTTATTCAATGCAAACTAACTACATGCAACCTATCTATATGCATTCTATCTACATGAATGCATCCACTTAGTCAAAATAAATCAATTTCTAAGAATACATATACAAGCACAAGGTCTAAGGCAATAGCAATCAAATTAACCCACAATTGAATTGAATCATTGAAAGATTTTACAAACTTGCAAGAAAAGATGATCATGGGTGGAAGCATGTAATTGAGCGATCGAACCCTCACAGGATGTGCATCCGCTCTAGGCACTCAAGTGTATAGGGTTGATTCACTCAATTCTTCCCTAATCATGCTTTCCAAGATTTGTTTTTCATCTAACAATCAACAATTATTTCATGCATGCATACAAATATCATGAGGTTTTTCCCATAGGTTGTAATGGGGCTAGGGTCAAGGTAGGGATGCATATGGTCAAGTGGACTAGAATTTGAATCTTTGATTAACCTAAACTTCCCACCTAACCTATGACAACCTATACAATTCAAAGCTAATCTAACTACCCATGCTTCACTTTTTTCACACACTCATGCATTCTCTTTTTGATCACCACCCATATGCATTGACTTTTATTGAACCTTGCTTTGGGGCATTTTGTCCCCTTTTTATTGCAATTCTTTTTTTTCTTTCTTTCTATATATTTTCTTTTTTTTTCTTCTTATATATATATATATATATATATATATATATATTTCTTTTTGTTTTTCTCTTTTTTCAAACTAAAATATATACAAGAACATCAATGCATATAGTTTACACATGATTAATACATAAGTATGTTCCCAATTCCCAAGATTCTCAACACAAATACAAAAACACACTTTTATCTCTACCCAATATTCCCAACTTTTCCAAAATCAAATAATGAACACTCTCACTAGCCTAAGCTAATCAAAGATCCAAATTAAGGACATTTATTGTTTTTCACTTAGGCTTATAATATGCTACAATTAAGAACAAATGGGTTAAGCATAGGCTTAAATTGGTTATCAATGGAAGATAAAAGGTAGGCTTATTTGGGTAAGTGAGCTATTTGAACAATGGCCTCAATCATATAAATGCATGTATACACAAAATAGTGAACATATAGAATCAAACAAATCAAAGATTACAATCATAGAAAGAGAATAATGCACACAAGAATGAAAATAAGTGGCTATATGATGTAACCACACAATTAGGCTCAAATCTCACATGCTTGTGTTCTTAGCTCAAAAACATGATCCACAAAATATATAATTCAAGCAAGTTCTGAATTTTTTTTTTCAATCAATTGGGGTGCCCTATAGATAAAATTCTTGAAAAATTTCATTATTTTGTCTAAGTTTAAAATATACATATGCAAAACAAGAAAATGCAACTATCCTAAAATGAAATACAAAAGTATTGGGATTAGAAACTTGTTACCCAAAAAGGCTGAGTTGTCGGACGAGACCCCTCCCCCAAAGTCGCCATCATCCTTCACAACATTCAAGTGGGTAAAATTCGTATACCTTAGCTTTTTCATTCCACTTGAATATGGTTTACTTGAGACAGATGGTCAACTTAGAGCTCTTTGTAGCATTAAGAGTAAGAGGGAGATGGTTAGTGGTAGGAGTTGTCAGGCAAGGTTCGATATGGTTGCATGCTCCAAGTTGAAATACAAAGGTTGGTGTAGAGTGATGAGCGGATAATTTATACGCTTTTTGGCATTGTTTTTAGTATGATTTTAGTAGTTTTAGTTGAGTTCTTAGTATATTTTTATTAGTTTTTAATTAAAATTCACTTTTCTGGACTTTACTATGAGTTTGTGTGTTTTTCTGTGATTTCAGGTATTTTCTGGCTGAAATTGAGGGATCTGAGCAAAAATCTGATCCAGAGACTCAAAAGGACTGCAGATGCTGTTGGATTCTGACCTCCCTGCACTCGAAGTGGATTTTCAGGAGCTACAGAATCCCAATTGGCGCGCTCTCAACGGCGTTGGAAAGTAGACATCCTGGGCTTTCCAGCAATATATGATAGTCCATACTTTGCCTAAGATCTGATGGCCCAAACCGGCGTTCAAAGTCACCTCAAAAAATTCCAGCGTTAAACGCCGGAACTGGCACCTAAATGGGAGTTAAACGCCCAAACTGGCATAAAAGCTGGCGTTTAACTCCAAGAAGAGTCTCTACACGAAAATGCTTCAATTCTCAGCCCAAGCACACACCAAGTGGGCCCGGAAGTGGATTTTTATGTCATTTACTCATCTCTGTACACCCTAGGCTACTAGTTTTCTATATATAGGACCTTTTACTATTGTATTTTCATCTTGGTTCTTCTGGTTCCCTCTCTGGGGCCGAAACCAATGATCACTTTTGTTCTTATGTATTTTCAACGGTGGAGTTTCTACACACCATAGATTAAGGTGTGGAGCTCTGCTGTACCTCGAGTATTAATGCAATTACTATTGTTCTTCTATTCAATTCCGCTTGTTCTTTGTCCAAGATATCACTTGTTCTTCAACTTGATGAATGTGATGATCCGTGACACTCATCATCATTCTCACCTATGAACAAGGTGACTGACAACCATTCTTGTTCTACAAGCAATCAAAGCTCTAGTGAATATCTCTTGGATTCTTTAATCGGAATCTTCGTGGTATAGGCAGGACCTGATGGCGGCATTCAAGAGAATCCGGAAGGTCTAACCTTGTCTGTGGTATTCTGAGTAGGATTCAATGATTGAATGACTGTGACGTGCTTCAAACTCCTAGCAGGCGGGGCGTTAGTGACAGACGCAAAAGTATCAATGGATATTATTCCGGCCTGACCGAGAACCGACAGCTGAATTCCGCTATGCCGTGACAGGGCATATGCCAATTGCTTTCACTGAGAGGATGGGAGGTAGCCACTGACAATGGTGAAACCCTACACGAGCTTGCCATGGAAAGGAGTAAGAAGGATTGGATGAAGACTGTAGGAAAGCAGAGAGACGGAAGGGAAGGCATCTTCATACGCTTATCTGAAGTTCCTACCAATGAATTACATAAGTATCTCTATCTGTATCTCTATGCTTTATTCGTTCATCACCATATCCAATTGGGTCTGCCTGACTGAGATTTACAAGGTGACCATAGCTTGCTTCATACCAACAATCTCCGTGGGATCGACCCTTACTCGCGTAAGGTATTACTTGGACGACCCAGTGCACTTGCTGGTTAGTTGTGCGAAGTTGTAGTGATCACAATTTCGTGCACCAAGTTTTAGGCGCCGTTGCCGGGGATTGTTTGTGTATGGACAACTGACGGTTCATCTTGTTGCTTAGATTAGGTATTATTTTTCTTCAGAGTTCTTAAGAATGAATTCTAGTGTTTCAAGGTGATGCTCTTATCATCACCAAAGCTGATTGATCATCATCAATTTAGCTCTTGAATGCAATGTCCTGCTGAAGCTTAGCTAGCTATGTCTAATTCCTTTAGACTGAAGCTTTAGACTAACATTGCATGATTCCTGGAATTCTCATTAAGAATTTTGATACCTTTATTTTCCTTTTCACTTAATTTTCGAAAAAGCACAAAAAAATTTATAAAATCATAAAATCCAAAAATATTTCTTGTTTAAGTCTAGTGTCTCATTTTAAGTTTGGTGTCAATTGCATGTTTCTGTTCTTCTTGCATTTTTCGAATTTATGCATGTGTCTTAATTAATCTTCAAGTTGTTCTTGATGATTTTCTTGTTTTGATCTTTGAATTCTATTGACTTGAGTGTTTTGTTGTTTCTCATATGCATTCTCATTTTGTTAGTGTCAGTAGTATACAAACTGCTAAGTTTGGTGTCTTGCATGCATTGTTATTTGACTTTATTTGCATTTTGATAATTCCTCATTATTAAAAATCCAAAAATATTTTTAATTTGTGTCTTTTCAAGTCAATAACACAGAGAATTGAAGATTTAGAACATACTGCAGAGGAATCACACAGAAAAAGCTGGGCATTCAAAAATGCCCAGTGAAGAAGACAGACTGGCGTTTAAACGCCAGCCAGGGTACCTGGTTGGGCGTTTAACGCCCAAAAGGGTAGAGTTTTGGGCGTTAAACGCCAGAATGTGCACCATTCTGGGCGTTTAACGCCAGGATGGCAAAGGGGGAAGATTTTGTTTTCAAATCAATTTTTTTTCAAGTTTTCAAAGTTTTTCAAAATCAAATCTTTTTCAAATCATATCTTTTCAATCAAATGTTTTCAAAATCAATTTCTTTCCTTTTTCAAAGATACTTACTAGCAATTAATGATTTGATTGAACATCTCAAATTTGTTGCCTTTTCTGTTGAGAAAGGTTTAATGTTTGAATCATATCTTTTCTTGTTAGGCAAGCCATTAATTTTTAAAATCAAATCTTTTTTTTATTTTCAAATCATATCTTCTCAATCACATGTTTTTAAAACCAATCATATCTTCTTAACCACATCTTTTTCAAAATAATTTTCAATCAAATCTTTTTGATTTCTAATTTCAAAATCTTTTTCAAAAATCACTTGACTTCTTTTCCACTTTCAATTTTCGAAAATTATCAATCAATTTTTAAAATGTTTTTAACATCTTTCTAATTAATTTTCGAAAATTCACTTCCCTCCTTCTCACATCCTTCTATTTATGGAGTACTACTCCTTCTTAATGCACAATTCGAACTCTATCTAATCAAGTTCGAATTCTTCTACCTTCTTTTCTTCTATTTTTGTTTTCCTCTGACACCTCAAGGAATCTCTATACTGTGACATAGAGGATTCCACATTTTCTTTTTCTCTTCTCTTTCATATGAGCAGGAGCAGAGACAAAGGCATTCTTGTTGAAGCTGACCCTGAACCTGAAAGGACCTTGAAGAGAAAGCTAAGAGAAGCCAAAGCACAACTCTCTTTAGAGGACCTGACCGAATTCTTCAAAGAAGAAGAACACATGGCAGCCGAAAACAACAACAATGCCAACAATGCAAGGAAGGTGCTGGGTGACTTTACTGCACCTACTCCCAACTTCTATGGGAGAAGCATCTCTATCCCTGCCATTGGAGCAAACAACTTTGAGCTTAAGCCTCAATTAGTTTCTCTAATGCAACAGAATTGCAAATTCCATGGACTTCCAATGGAAGATCCTCATCAGTTTTTAGCTGAGTTCTTGCAAATCTGTGACACAGTCAAGACTAATGGGGTTGACCCTGAGGTCTACAGACTGATGCTATTCCCTTTTGCTGTAAGAGACAGAGCTAGAATATGGTTGGACTCACAACCTAAGGATAGCCTGGACTCTTGGGAAAAGCTAGTCAATGCCTTCTTGGCAAAGTTCTTTCCACCTCAAAAATGGAGTAAGCTTAGAGTGGAAGTCCAAACCTTCAGACAGAAGGATGGAGAATCCCTCTATGAAGCTTGGGAAAGATACAAACAATTAATCAGAAAATGTCCCTCAGACATGCTTTCTGAATGGAGCATCATAGGTATTTTCTATGATGGTCTCTCTGAACTATCCAAGATGTCTTTGGATAGCTCTGCTGGAGGATCTCTTCATCTGAAGAAGATGCCTGCAGAGGCTCAAGAGCTAATTGAAATGGTTGCAAATAACCAATTCATGTACACTTCTGAAAGGAATCCTGTGAATAATGGGACTAATCAGAAGAAAGGAGTTCTTGAGATTGACACTCTGAATGCCATACTGGCTCAGAACAAGATATTGACTCAACAAGTCAATTTGATTTCTCAAAGTCTGTCTGGAATGCAAAATGCACCTGGCAGTACTAAGGAAGCTTCATCTGAGGAAGAAGCTTATGATCCTGAGAACCCTTCAATGGAAGAGGTGAATTACCTAGGAGAACCCTATGGAAACACCTATAATTCTTCATGGAGAAATCACCCAAATTTCTCATGGAAGAATCAAGAGAGACCTCAACAAGGTTTCAATAATAATAATGGTGCAAGAAACAGGTTTAGCAATAACAAGCCTTTTCCATCATCTTCTCAGCAACAGACAGAGAGTTCTAAGCAGAATACCTCTGACTTAGCAACAATGGTCTCTGATCTAATCAAAACCACTCAAAGTTTCATGAATGAAACAAGGTCCTCCATCAGAAATTTGGAAGGACAAGTGGGTCAGCTGAGCAAGAAAGTCACTGAACTCCCTCCTAGTACTCTCCCAAGTAATACAGAAGAAAATCCAAAAGGAGAGTGCAAAGCTATAACCATGGCCGAATATGGAGAGGAAAGAGAGGAGGTGGACGCCACTGAGGAAGACCTCAATGGGCGTGCACCAATCTCCTCTGAGTTCCCCAATGAGGAACCATGGGAATCTGAGGCTCAAAATGAGACCATAGAGATTCCATTGGACTTACTTCTGCCTTTCATGAGCTCTGATGAGTATTCCTCCTCTGAAGAGGATGAGTATGTCACTGAAGAGCAAGTTGCTAAATACCTTGGAGCAATCATGAAG